>NC_134857.1:87019892-87319892 GCF_049852395.1 Peromyscus maniculatus bairdii | reverse complement strand
ATTAGTATCATCATAAAAGGCTGTAGTTTGTATCTAAAACTTTGAGAATTAAAATTCCTTCTTAAAGATACACATTGACTCAATAGTCATGAGCTGTCCTTAGATTTCTTGACTTGCAGTTAAAATATTTCCTATTTATTATGGTCTTTTTTATTAAGAAATTTTCTATTCATTTTACATACCAACTACAGATGCCCCCCCTCTTCCCACCCCCAGCCTTTACCCCCAGTCCTCCCCCCATTCCCACCTCCTCCAAGTCAAGGTCTCCCATGTGGAGTCAGCAGAACCTGGTACATTCAGCTGAGGCAGATCCAAGCCCCTCCCCCTGCATCAAGGCTGTTCAAGGAGTCACACCTTAGGCACAAGGCTCCAAAAAGCCCGCTCATGCACCAGGGACGATCCTGATCCTCCTGCCTGGGGGCCTTTATTGTTATCTCAGCACAACATACAGTCAAATGGAAAGAAAAAACCTCATTTCCAAGATCATATTGGCCTGAGGCCAAGTATTTAAGAGATTATCTTGACTGATAATTGATGTAGAGAGTCCAGATCACTGTGGGCAGCATGATCCATAGGTAGGTGGGCCTAAGCTGTACAAGTCAGCTAACAGCATGAGCCAGAGAGCAATCCAGCAAGCTATATTCTTTCCTGGTTTCTGCTTGAGTTTCTGGCCTGACTTTCCTCAATGGTAAATTGTGACCTGGAAGTGTAAGATGGAATAAACTCTTTTCTTCCTTAGTTGCTTTGGTCAGAGTGTTTAATCACAGCAACAGAAAATCAAAATAAAGCACCATTTTAGTAAACTGAGGCAATCGTATTAAGTACATGAGGTGGTGTGAGAGTGGGCTATAGACCATGAAACTAGATCAAGATACCAAGAGAGGGGGCAAGACAGTGCTGAGGAAGGATGGGTAAGGGAGGGAGGAGAGGACCAATGTCACAAGGGGCATGAAAACTGGAAGGTTAAAAAAAAAGGAGGAATGGGATAGAGGAAGAAGGGCAAAGAGAAAGAACCAGAATAAAACTTGTTTGAAAAAATTTGTAACAAAACCCAATAGTTGTATATTAATAAAAATAAACGAAAAACATTGAAGAAACATATTACACACATTTCATGACCCATTAGTAAGCTTTACTCTATAATGTACAAAATACTGGCCTTGATCTCTCTTCTTCCTGAGAATATTACCTAGCTAGACCCGTAGTGAGGATGTTTTTCTGAGAAAAGTCTATTTGTTCCTATCCCACTTCATTACTACCTTGGTATCTCCAGACACCCGTGTTTTGTCCATAAATGAGTTTGGATATTCTTCTTAGAAGTAGAATTAAGGGAATAGGCTGTGTAGGAGATTTGGAGGCTGGGTCAGGAATTTTTGTTTGTTAAATTTAAGCTAAGATTATAAGTGATAGAATCTATCGACCGTGTGGTGGTTTGAAAGAAAATGCCCCCCCCATGGGAGTGGCACTATTAGGAGGAGTGGCCTTCTTGGAGTAGGTGTGTTCTTGTGGAGGAAGTGTGTCACTGTGGAGGCAAGCTTTGAGGTCTCATATATGCTCAAGATACTGTCCAGTGTCTCAAACCACTTCCTGTTGCTTGGAAGAGGTAGGACTCTCAGCTACCTCTCCAGCACCATGACTGCCTGCACACCACCATGTCCCACCATGATGATAAGGGACTGAATCTCTGAAACTGTAAGAGAACTACCCTAATTAAATGCTTTCCTTTATAAGAGTTGCCATGGTCATGGTGTCTCTTCACAGCAATAGAAACCCTAACTAGGACACATGGTATTGAAAAAAGCATCCCCAGTAGGCAGTAGCCGAAATGCTGTTTCATTGCCGTTTCTTCAGGGGCCAAGGTACAGAGGTGCACTGTTTCTCTACTATTTAACAGAGGTTGTTCATGAGCCTAAAATTGTGGACTTGTAAGTCAATGATAGGTGTTAGGAGCCAAACAAGTGATTATCTGTAGTCATGGTTTGACTAATCAAAATTAGGAAGTCCCATACACCTGTGTACTAATTCTGGCCTAGTAGACTCTTTTGAATATCACTGTTTTTTAAGATAACAAAAATTTAACATTCTATACCTACAATATAGAAGAGTAAAAAAAATTGAGAATATTTTCATCTGTTAATAATTGTTCTTCAAACACTGACTAAGAAATCAGGCTTTCTAGTCTTTTCCGGGGAGGAACACACCAACTGGTTATCCAATACCAAATGGTCAGCCCTAACACTCACATGCAAGTAACAGGATACTACCTGAGCAGGGTGTACTGTGTATTTATGAATATATGTTGTATGCAACAACAATTAATGAAAAAAGAGATCATGAATTGGAAAAAGAGTAAGGGGAGGTATATGGAAGGGTTTAGAGTAAGAAAAAATGGGGAATGATGCAATTATATTATAATCTTAAAAAATTAAAAAACGTGTTTTAAAAAGAAAACAAAGAAAAGAAAAAGAAACCAGAACTTTTTTTACAAGACAAATGGTCCTTTGGCCACAGAGACTTGATTCATTGCACTAGCTGAGATGATTTGCATGAAAAAAAAACTTCATAACTATTTAGAAATAGAATTCATGATTTTACACTCAATAATCCATAAGAGATGGTTCCAGAATTCATTAATTTAGCAATCATTGATGCCACCAAGAAGAATTAGGGCTTGTTTCATCTATGTCCTTACTATGCCACTTCTGAAATAAGGCATTTATGATTCATCTTAAAGTCATTCTTTTTTCAGTGCTTGAAACACAGGACTGAGCACAGGTAAACACTCTCTAAGTAACTTAAAACTGCAGCTCACTGAAGAACTTTAGAAGAAAGTATGTTTTTCATTTTAGGAAGATCATTCTGGAACATGTAAATAATATAGTAACTTAACTTGGTGGGATTATTCCCTCCCACAAAAACAGATGGGGTGCTGGGGAATGGCTCCATAGATAGAGCACTTTCCATACAAGCTCAAGAACTGTTTGGATCCTGACACCAACAGAAAAGTTGGACATGGCGGTGTGTGCCTGAAACCACAGCGCTGGGGAAGAGACAGGCAGACCCGGGCTGTGTGGGCGGTCCAGTTGAACTGGTGAGCTTCACCTTCAGTGACTGAGCCTGTTTCAAAAAATGATGTGGAGAGTGACAGTGGAAGGCATCCTACATTAACCTCATCCATGCACGTGCACACAAACATACACACACACACACACACACACACAACACACACACACACACACATACACAGCACACTTTGTTCTTGACATATATATATGTATATATATATGTGTATGTATGTATGTACATATATTCAATAATAGAAGTTCTGGATATATATATATATATATATATATATATATATATATATATATACATATATATTTAAATAATAGAAGCATAATTGTAAAATCAGGAAAACAAAGTTTTCAGTTGTCAGAAATGAAAGTCCAAAACTTAAGAGGGGGGAGCAGAAAGCCAAAGATTAATAAGTTCAGAGATGTTATTTCAAGAAGTGCCAGAATTATAAAATTCTAATAGCAGAGGGATGGCTAATGGAATCTAAGTCCTTTGCATGGCAGAGAGCCATCAATGAGCCGTTTAGATAAAGCTTGGAGTTACCTTTCCATGGGAGAGGAAATTAATGTCCTCCATCATAAAGCCTAGAGATGCCCCTAGAAAGTTTGGCAGTTTCAAGAAAGCATCAATATAAAAAGTAAGAGGAGAGAAACTAACTTCCCAGGCTAGCTCAGTATGTATGGCCTCTTTGTAAGTAAATTTTCTGTCACTGTGAACAAATACCTGGGGCAATCAACTTTTAATAAAGAAAGGTTTGTTTTAACTTACTGCTTCAGTCTGTGGTTTCTTGGCAGTATTGCTTTAGTGTGTAACAGTGGAGGCCAGGTGACTGGACGAGGCCTGTTTAACTCATGACACCCAAGAAGCAAAAACAGAGAAATAAGAAGGAGCTTGGATATTAAGGGTGTGTCCCCAGTAACCCTCCATTTGATCCATTTCCTAAATACTACGACACCCCCCCCCCCAATAGCACAATCTGGGAGCAAGCCTTCTGGACCTTTTGAAGGACATTCAAGATCCAAACTTTTGCAAATTCTTCACTGCAAATCTTCTGAGTATGGAAATCCAGAGACCAGATATATTATACATTTCCCCTGGAACTATTGGAATCCATAGAATCACAGCAAACTATTCCAGGTTATTCCTAGGTGCTAGAAGGCCTTCCATGTAAAACCATTTGTGGTAGTTTGCATGTAATTGCCCCCATAAGCTCATAGGGAGTGGCACTATTATTAGGAATGTGACTTTGTTGGAGTAGGTATGGCCTTATTGGAGGAAGTGTATCATTATGGAGGCAGGCTTTGAGATCTCATATATGCTCAAGCGACACCCAGTGTCTCAGTTCACTTCCTGTTGCCTGCATATCAATATGTAAAACTCCCAGCCCCCTCTCCAGCACCATGTCTGCCTGCATGCTGCCATGTCTCACCGTGATGATAATGGACTGAATCTCTGAACTGTAAGCCACCTCAATTGCATGTTTTCCTTTATAAAAGTTGCCATAGTGATGATGTCTCTTCACAGCGAAAGAAACCCTAACTAAGACACCATTATTCTTGAAGACAAGCCCATGATTCAGAAAAATTACAGGTCACTTGCAGGAATAAGCTATCGTGAAAGGGACTGGTCTAACTCTAGGAGAACAAATCAAGAAACTGGGGAAGTCCAAAGAGAAGCAGGTATAAAACCTGTAAGGCAGAAGGATCCTAGGGAAAATGAACTAGGAAAATGAGAAAAAATAAATTCTCTATCAACCTGCCCCTACCCTAGGATCATTGAACATCTTAGAAAAGGGGAGAGAAAACATGTAGGAGGAGAGCTGTGGAATGCTGTCTTCTGGCATGACATGGCTGTTACATGCAGGAATGCAGAGCATCCATAGTTACTCACAGAGCACCCATGTAAGATCAAGCCAGTTAAAAATTCTAGCACAGAAGTAACAAGGAAGGCTCAATGGGGGAATGCATGAATCTCCCTGGGAAGAGGAAAGAGAATAGATATCATAGGTAGAATGTGCGTGGGTGGGGACAGAAACGGAGGTTCCAGGTTTGGGGAGGATGGAGAGAGAGAGAGAGAGAGAGAGAGAGAGAGAGAGAGAGAGAGAGAGAGAGAGAGAGAGAGAAGAGAAGAGGAGAGGAGAGGAGAGAGAGAGAGAGAGAGAGAGAGAGACAGCTGGAGTTGGAGGGCATCTCAGGATGAGCTAGACACATAGCACAATGGAAACTCCCAGGAATCTAGGAGGGTGACCCTATCTAAGATTCCTGACAATGGGGGATAAGGAGTCTGACCAGACCATCTCCTGCAACCAGACAAGATTTCCTTCAATATGACAGTTTCTCAGAAAATTGGGAATCGATCTACTTCAAGACTCAGCTATATCACCCTTGAGCAAAGGATGCTCCTTCATACCACAAGGACCCTTGTTCAACTACATTCATTGCAGCTTTATTCATAATAGCCAGAAACTGGAAACAACTTAGCTGTCTTTTAACTGAAGACTGGATAAAGAAAATGTGGTACATTTACACAATGGAATATTACTCAGCTGTTAAAAACAATGACACCATGAAATTTGTAGGCAAATGGATGGAACTAGAAAAAAAAATCATCCTGAGTGAGGTAAACCAGATCCAGAAAGACAAACATGGTATGTACTCACTGGTAAGTGGATATTAGCTGTAAAGGAGAACCATGATACAATCCACAGCCCCAGAGAAGCTAAGTAGCAAGGAGGGAGGACTCAAGGGGGGATGCTTGGATCTCCTTGGGAAGGGGAAATAGAAGAGATCTTCTGGATGGACTGGGGGTGGTTGGGGATGGGAACAGGAGGGCCAGGTGGGGGGATGGAGGGGAAAAGTACTGGAAGAGATGACTGGAAAAGGGGGTATTTTTGCGTGAGGTAAAAACACCTAGTGCAATGGAAACCCCCAAGAATCTACAAGGCTGACCCTAGCTAAGACACCTAGCAATAGGGGATATGGAGCCTGAACCTGCCATCTCCTGTAAGCAGGCAAGACTCCAGTGGAGGGATTGGGACACCAATTGAGCCACATAACCTTCAACCTACAATCTGTCCTGCTTACAAGATGTGCTGGGGTAAAGGTGGCACAGAGATTTTGGGAGTGGCCAACCAATAATTGGTCCAGACTGAAACCCATGCCACAAGAGGGAGCCCACTCTGACACACAGCCTAGTGTCAGAGACCTAGGATAGAACCAAACATGATTGGTAAAAACAAGTAATGCTGCCTAATGATATTCTGCTACACTCATAGATTGTTACCTAGCCCAACTGTCATCAGAGAGGCTTCACCCAGCAACTGATGGAAACAGATGCAGAGACCCACAGGCAAACATTAGGTGGAGCTTGGGGAATCCTATGAAAGAAAGGGAGGAAAGATCCAGAGGGGTCAAGGACACCACAAGAAAACCCACAGAAACAACTAACCTCGGCTCATAGGGGCTCAAAGAGACTGAACCGACAATCAGAGAACCTGCATAGGACTGACATACACACCCTGCAAGTACGTTACAGTTGTGTAGTTTGGTCTTCTTGTGGGACTCCTATCAGTGGGAGCAGTGGCTGTCTCTGCCTCTGTTCCTCCTACTGGTCTGTCTGGTCCAGCCTTAATATGAGGGGAGTTGCATAGTCTTATTGCAACTTGATAGGCCATGTTTGGTTGATATCTTTGGGAGGCCTGTCCTTTTCTGAAGGGAATGGAGAAAGAGTGGTTGGGGGGTTCTGTGAGAGGGACTGGGAGGAGAGGAGGGAGGAGAAACTGTAGTTAGGAAGTAATATATAAGAGAAGAATAAATTTAACAATTAGGGCTAGGGTCGAGGGAAAGAGAGTGGGAGATCCTAGCTGGATCAAGAAAAGAGAGGGAAAACAAGGAATAGGAGACCATGGTAAATGAAGACCACATGAGAAGGGGAGGAAGCAGTGAGCTAGGGAGGCCCACGGAGATTCACGAAGATACCCCCACAAAAGACTGCTGGCAATGGTCGAGAGACGGCAGGAACTGACCTACTCTGGTGATGGGATGGCCAAACACCCTGATAGTTGTGCCATAAACCCCATCCAAGGACTGAGGAATCTGGATGCAGACATCCATGGCTGGGCCCCTGGTGGAGCACTGGGAGTCTAATTAGTGAGAAAGAGGAGGGTTTATATGAGCGAGAATTGTTGAAGCCAAGGTTGGATAAAGCACAGGGACAAATAACCAAATGAATGGAAGCACATGAACTATGAACCAAAGGCTGAGGGGCCCCCAACTGGATCAGGCCCTCTGAATGGGTGAGACAGTCATTCGGCTTGATCTGTTTGGGAGGCAGCTGTGCGGTGGTGCTGGGTCCTGGGCTGGTTGCATGAGTTGGCTGTTTGAATCCTGAGACTTATGCAGGGACGCTTGGCTCGGTCTGGGAGGGGGGGGGGGCTGGACCTGCCTGGACTGAGTCTACCAGGTCGACCCCGGTCCTCGGGGGAGACCTTGATCTGGAGGAGGTGGGAATGGGGGGTGGGCTGGGGGGAGGGAGAGGGGGGCGAGAGGGGGAGAACAGGGGAATCTGTGGCTATTATGTGGAACTGAATGGTGTTGTAAAATAAAAAAAATTAAAAAAAAATTAAAAAAAATGTGGCATGGGTAGGGGTGGAGTTCACAAGGCCCAACCTCTAGCTGAGGGGTTTTCGGCTGTTGATGACTGCTGAGTGAAGGAGAGTCCATATTTTTGCCTGGGACCACTAGCATGTTCCTCTCACCCATACATATTTGGGCACCACTAATTTGACTCAGGGGGATAAAAATAGATGGAAAATTTTAATGTGAAGTTGGGAGGAAAATGTGTTGCTGATTCCTGTGGAGTGTTAAGGGAGTGGGGATAGATATGTTCAAGATACGTTGTCTACACATATTTTTCCAGGAATACATGAAAAATGATATTAAGAGAATTAAGAAAAGAAAAACATGATCAATCAATATTTAAGATTCAGTAGATGGGTTAATGGACCAATACAACTGGAAAGAGAATCAGTGAAAAGATGTGACCGAGGATGGAGCAAGCAGATGTGAAGTTATGAAGAACAAAGAGGCACAGACAACAGTATGTAAAGTATCCAGCATTGGATTAAAAATAATAGGATATTTTATAGCCTCAAAACACATATGGACTTTGTAATTTCATAGTGTAAAATAAATTTAAAATCATTCACAGAAAAGGCAGCTAGATGACAAACAAATAAAAATATTGAATTTCTAAGTACTTCCTCTGTGCCAGCCCTGCACTATCCATATGCATGAAACTGTCTTAAAGCCCTCCACCTTAGCCACTGTACTATTGCTGTGAAGAGACACCATGACCAAGGCAATACTTATAAAAGAAAGCATTTAACTGGGAGCTGGCTTACAGTTTCAGAGGTTTAGTCCATTATCATCATGGCAGGAGTATGGTGGCATACAGGCAGGTGTGGTACATCCCGATCCACAGGCGGGGGGCGGGGGGGGGGAGAGAGAGAGAGAGAGAGAGAGAGAGAGAGAGAGAGAGAGAGAGAGAGAGGGAGGGAGGGAGGGAGGGAGGGAGGGAGGGAGGGAGGGAGGGAGGGAGGAGAGAGAGAGAGAGAGAGAGAGAGAGAGAGAGAGAGAGAGAGAGAGAGAGATACTGAGACTCTGGGCTTGACATGGGCTTTTGAGACCTCAAAGCCTACCCCTGGTGACACACTTACCAAGCAAAGGCACACCTCCTAATCCTTTCAAATAGTGCCACTCCCTGACGACTACACATTCAAATATATAGGCCTATGGGGGCCATTCTTATTTAAACCACCACAACCTTCCTCAAGTTATCTCTAAATAGATGAGGACTCTGAAGCATAGTGAGCTTAGGAGGCCCCTATAACCACATTTGGCTAGTAGGCTGTAAAGCTAGAATTCCAACTCAGTGTACCCAAAGACACCACCACAATCCTGCCCCATCTCGTAGGTACTCATGTGTGTTGCTAATATCAGTGTAAATTGCTTCCCCTCCATAGAAAACAATTGGTTAACATGTAAGATATTAAATGGTTACCCCTGTGATTGTTAGCTTCCTTAAAATCTACAGCTGGAGGTTGAGTAAGCACATGTTTTGGGGATAGAGATGGTTATAGATTCTATCTTTTGCCAAGTTGCTGAAGTGTTGGTTGGGAAATGGCTGTTGGCTGATTCACAGATCACAGCTCTTGGTAATCTAAGCACACCCACTCACCAAATTGCTTCATAGGTCATCATAGTTCTTAACTCTGTGTTCTTCCTTAAAATCTTCATCAGAGTTTAACATCCTCTAGATGGCACTAAGCTGGTGGACAATTTGATCTGCAGGTGTGTCAGTACAAAAGTCCAGCAGCAGCAGCAGGAGGAGGAGGAAGAGGAGGAGGAGGAGGAGGAGGAGGAGGAGGAGGAGGAGGAGGAGGAGGAGGAGAGAGAGAAATGATTGACTAGGATACTAGGATTGCCTGCTCAGTCAGTGCAGTGATAACCACCCAAAAGTCTGAAGTCATCTCTTTCACATCTTCACAAATTAATCATACACGCAGATCTAGACTACTGGGTATTACTACCAGGCATAACATGAATTAACTTACCCAATCATCCACTAAACTTCAGACCCACATAAGAGATATTCAGTAAGTACTCAGTAAATATACACTTGAATGGATCTTGGACTACATCACACCTTTACTGAGTAGCCAGAAATTCATGGCCTTTTGCCCTAAAATATGTTATAGATTGGCATTCATGTTTCACTCACTCCTTTACTATTTAGTCCTAGGGTGTTTTAAAACCATATTCTCATGTGAATGTATTCATCTCAGCTGTATGTTAGTCCTGGGTTTGAAGACATTTAGTTAGAATAACATAAAATTACAAAAGCAAATAAATAAATAAATAAATAAATAGACCCAACATAATGTTATAATGTTTTGAGCTTCTGTGTATGGTCCTATATCTAGACTTTCTAGAGAGTTTATGCAGAAAATGTCATACATGCTCCAGAAAGCCTCAGTAAGAGCCATTGTACCCTGGTTGGTTATAGCTGTAGGTATCATGAGGTATCTTTTTACAAAAACAGGTTGTATCAATATTGGAAGACAATTTTTAAATATGGAATTCTGGACTTGTACAAACCAATAATTAGTAACTGTGAAGTGTAGTGTGTAAAATTCCACCTTTAAATGGGTTGCAGTCTTTAAAAGAATTTGTTTCTAAAATTTTATATGAGGCCACCAGATGGAGATAGAGAGTCAAATTTATATTTATACATAACATTTTTCAGTGGGTTAGGTTAATCACTTTAGAAAAGATGAACTATTTCTTATGTATCTTACCTCAATAACAGTTTATTTAGCTATACTATCAATTACATTACTCAGTCAACTAAGGAGAATACTATCATCATTTAGAGATGAAGACACTAAAACCAAGAAATCTTAACATCTGAAAGCTTTAGAGTTAAAAATTTCCCAGGAACGTATTTGAAATTTTTCAGAGCCATTTTTTCCTAAATTACTTTTATGAACCATATATATGTATATATATACATATATAGCCATATAACCCAGGAACCCCACTTTTAATGTGCCATAAGAAATGAAAACGTAAGTCCACACCTAAATACAAATATTTGTGAGGTGATATTATGTCCCCCAATATATTGTGCACCTTAATAAATTTATCTGGAATTACCTTTAATCCTAGCATTCTGAGGCAGAGATTCAATCGTATCCCTGTGAGTTCAAAGCCACACTGGAAATAGCTAGGCATGGTGACACATGCCTTTAATCCCAGGAAGTGATGGCAGGAAGCAGAAAGGCATTTAAGGCATGAAAACCAGGAACTAGGTCTGTTAAGCTTTTAGGCTTTTAGCAGCTGTTCAGCTGAGATCCATTGGGATGAGGACTCAGAGGCTTCCGGTTTGAGGAAACAAGGTCAGCTGAGAAATTGGCGAGGTGAGGTTGGCTGTTCTGTCTCTCTGATCTTTCAGGGTTCACCCCAATATCTGGCTCTGGGTTTGTTTTTATTAATAAGATGTTTTAAGACTCATGCTGCATATTTATAGAAGCTTTATTTATAATACCCCAAACAACCCAAATGCCTATCAATTTAGATATGTCTGGACCAGGATGATTTGAATACCCAACATCTAGAGTGCTTGGCAGCAAATAGAAGCAACTGCTTCCACATATTAAAAAGTCATGAATCTTAAAATATTAAGAGAAGAAAGAGCTGCTGACTAGTGAAAACAAGGTGGAATTTTAAACAAAAACCCACTTAAGAAAAAAAATACTAAGATAAAGTTAGAGATCAAAAACCTTAAAGTGATATTGAATCAGCTAGCTTGTCCAGTATATGGATTAGTGTTAATCTTCTAAATTGTAACACTTTTGCTGTTGTTTCTGCTGGATAGCTACCTAACTAATGAAGATGGCCTTCCATTACATCTACAACGAATGAGGCCTTTGTAATAGAAGATTTAAGCAAGGGTGCTGTGACCTGGACCATGTAACTTAAAGTCTACTATTATATGTTGTTCAGTAATTCACAGCCCTTTGGTAATACTATTTAAATAAATATCCTTGGTTTCGGAAAACAAAAATTAGTTCCCAACCTTTTCTACTGAAAAATTTAAACACAAAAAATGTTGAAATGATTTCTTATAATGTATACCTTCCACCTACATTCTATCTATAATGTTTAAAATTGTCTTTATCACCTATTTATCCACATATCTATCTTTCATTTTCTGAAAGCCATTTCAATGTATATTTGCTTGATTTGGAGAGATGATACTGGGCATAGAGCACAGGGCTTTGCTCATCTTCAGCATTTGCTCTTCTGTTGAGCTGCATCCCTAGACACTGTTTCTTTTCTGTGATAGTTTGAATGAAAATGGCCCCATAGGCTCATAGAGACTGACACTTTTGGGAGGTGTAGCTTTGTTGGAGTGGGTGTGGCATTGCTGGAAGAAGTATGTCACTGAGGGTGGGCTTTGAGGTCTGAGAAACTCAAACCAGGACTAGTGTGGCCCATTCTCTTCCTGCTGCCTGCGGATCAAGATGTAGAACTCTCAGCAACCTTTCCAGCACCATGTTGGCCTGCATGCTGCCAAACTTCCAGCCATGATGATGATTAACTAAACCTCAAACTGTAAGCCAGCCCCAATTAAATGTTTTACTTTATAAGAGTTGCCATGGTCATGGTGTCTCTTAGAAACTGTAACTAAGACACTTTCCCTTTCAGGAAAAAAAACAAACCAACAACTTAAAGTCCCTATACATGAAAGAAAGAAATTCTTGTAGATTATCTTATTAAGGCATAGGAATGATTATTGTCACTTTAATTCACAAAATGTACTATTTTGTGTGAAGTAGAAGAAAGTATATTTTCTAAGAGATAGGAGATGGCAGTAATGTCTGGAGATTAAAGAGAGAAGTAAAAGATTTTGAACAACCACTGAAAATATGAGGAAAGACTGACTTATGATGCATAAGAGCACTGCCATACAGCACAGTGTTTGGTTGACCTATTTTTGAAATGGCACCAATATAGAATGCATGCTTGTGTTATGTTCTGCAGCAACCCAAAGAAGAGTAGAAGGGTTAGGAGGTTGGATCAATGCATATTAATCTGATGTTACAGGTGGGCTATGAGACAAAAGAGTTGAGGATTCTTAAAAGACAGAGTTAATAGTGACACATAATTTTTCAACTGGAAAATTATGAAATTAAAAATTAGAGAGACATTACATTTTCAGAATGGGAAGGTCAAACAGAAAATTGCTAAATATAATTATCAGGCCATAGATCCAATGGCAGTAAGAGGTGAGAAAACCTGAAGGGTATAAAGCTTTTGTGGACATCTTTTTAAAGATGGAAAATGTTTAAACTAGAGAAGCATGAGGTTGATGGTGGAAGTGTAGATGAAGAATACAGTAGCTGTCTGACAAAAACCTCAACATGGATTTGGGGAGGGGGGTCACAAAGTCCCACTGTAAGTTGAAGAGCTATTTGAAACTGATGGCTAGTGGAGAGTTAGTCTTTTTTAGGAATGCAGCCACTGAGATCCTACCCATGCTTCAGTAAATGTCCCTATACTGATTCACACATACACCAAGTGGACTCAGTGAGTCAAAAAACAAAAAATAAACAAAGAAAAGAAAAGAAAGAAGAGCACATAAAGTTGGTTGGAAAAAGTAGTGGAGGAAAGAAAGAATTGAAAGGGGGAGTATGAGGGGTAGATTTGGCCAAATTTTATGCTTGATGTATTAATATGATCTTGAGAAATCCTTCCTATTCATTTCTGTACTTGTGTTTATTTGCAATAGTGGTGTTATTAGAGATGCTGAAGCAATTTTGGAATCATTGAAGAAATAAAAAAACATCATGGAGAAGGCATCTCAAAACTGACATGCTGAGTTGTGAAGAAAGAACTCTTATATGGAAGTACCCTTCAGCTCCTTACAAGTGTGGCTCAGGTATTTTCTGGAGGCTTCTTACCCATGCTTGTGAATTAGAGAGTGAAGGTTAGTAAAAGAAGCATGAATAGAGGTGTTGGTCTTTTTCCAATAACTCCATCTTCCAACATGGGACAGCCTGGTGTGAGAAAAGAGTTAAGCTAGGAGCTCTTAACAATGGATGATCTTGGACTATGCTAGTAGGTGCGTGCGTGCGTGTGTGTGTGTGTGTGTGTGTGTGTGTGTGTGTGTGTTTGATTACATGATTAATCATGAGTTCCATGAACAACTGTTTAAGATTTCATAATTTTTCTCTTTGTTTAAATTGGCCTGGAAGCCTAAGGGACATCATTAAAAGTTTAGAATGTTACATGTCAGGGGAATATAGATTTGCTTAGACTTACTGGTCTTAATGAGAAATGGCCCAATGATTATATAATTAAGATTTAGTATTCACTTCCTCCCTTGCTCACCAGTAGAGCTAAAAAAATCTAACTCTCTGTGGACAGCTTCTTTAAGTTACAAGAATATGGGCCCCTGGGGAGCATGAATGATGAAACAGTTTCAAGTGAGAACTTTCCCTTCTCAGAGATGAAGGTTGTTATTTGTATTTCAAATGAACCTCCCCAGGAGCATAAAACTTGCACACATGGTTGCACATCCTGTGATTCCTGATACTCACACCTATGAGTAATGAGGCTGCTAGACCATGAGTCTTAGAGCTGGCCTCAGGGGAGAGGAAGAAATTGGGATATCCAACCCCCCAGGAATGCATCCCTTGCTGCTGCTAGTAACTTCTAGGCAACTAGAATGGAATGGGGCCAAAAATGTTTTTTTGGTTAGATATCTGATATTGACGGCCATTTTATTTATTTATTTTCATTTTTCTTTATTAAGAAATTTTCTACTCACTCCACATACTATCCACAGATCCCCCATCCTCCTTCCTCCCAACCCCAGCCCTCTTTCGCAAGCCACCCCGCATCCCCACATTCCCCAGATCGAGGTCTCCCATGGGGAGTCAGCAGAGCCCAGCACACTGAGCCTAGGCAGGTCCAAGCCCCTTCCCACTGCACCAAGGCTATTGACAGCCATTATTGGCAAGGATGACTTCAAACTGGCCTGTCACGAGATTAGTGACATCATGGTACAGATGCTCAGTGCAGTCTCTGACTCACTCCATATGCTCTCCATCCTTGAGCACAGTCTCTGAGTCATCTCACTTTCCTCGTGCATTTAGACAATGGGTATGTCTTTGAGTTTCTATTTTGGTAATGCCTCAAATTTAAGCTCTTAGTACATTACAGGGGCTCTGTTCTCTGTTTTATGTTTATCAAGTCATTTAGTGTATACAGTAGGCTCCACAAGATAGACACAATTGTTCTCATTTTTCATATAAGGAATTTGAAGTTTAGTAGATCAAGTCACTGATTGAGTCTTATGATTGATATGTGATAGAATCTATATCCCCCTCCTCAGCCTCCAGGGTCGGTGCTTCTGATCACTGTTTTATCAATTCTCTGTAATTAGATGAGGGAATAAGAGTCGGCATCTGACCTTTAAATGTATTCCCAAGCCCGCATCACTCTGCAGTGCCTCTGCAACCCACAGAGGCAGAGCCAGTGAGAAATAGGGATTCCATTCACATAAGACCCGCTTCAGCCAACAAGAAAGGCAGATACATGTCAGAAGTCTCAGAAGTCTTCTCCATACCCACAAGGTGTCCTGTACAGTAGACAGGAAATAAATACAAAATATTCAACCCAGCTCATAACGTGTGTAGGAGAGAGCAGTGCTTTACGATAGTGATCATTCCCACATTCTCTTTTCTTTCTTTATTTTATTAAAAAAATTTTTAATTAATTTTACATACCAATCAAAGATCCCCTCTTCCCTCCTCCTACCCCTACAGCCTCCCCCTCCCAACCCATCCCCATCCCCTCCTACAAGAAGGTTAAGCCTTCCATGGGGAGGTACATTTAGTAGAGGCGGGTCCAAGCTCCTCCACCTGCATCAAGGCTGTGTGAGGTGCCCCATCATAGGTAGTAGGCTCCAAAAAGCCTGCTCATGAACCAGGGATAGATTCTGATCCTACTGCCAGGGGGCCCCTTTAGCAGATCAAGCTACATAACTGTCTTGCTATGCAGAGGACCTAGGAGCCTGCATGACACTGGACCAGTCCTGCACTCTTAAGAACTTATTTATTGGCAAGTTAGAGAAACTATCTAAATGTCCTTAAAATTCTGTGCTTCTTTTTTTTCTAGCATAATGGGAAGTCCAGAAATAAACTCAAGAGTGACATACTGGATTAAAGGTGGCATAAAGATGCAGGGTTCTTTGCATTGTTCTAATCCTCTGAGCTTATTTAACATAAACTTCTCATTGTAAGATAGGTGGAATGATATAGAGCCAGTGTAGATTAATTCTTTGAGTTTACTTTTCCTGAACATTTTATTCTTGTGACTTATGACTATCCAACCTACCTTAGGAGATAGACCTTTGAGGTGGACCTTTTGTTTTTATAGTATTTTAACATACAGCATATATTAACTGGTATCTTTAGTGTAGTTTTAATATTGCATCATTATTAGTGCACTTACAGGAGATATGAACAAGCATCTATTCCTTCAAAATAGGCCAGCAATGATAGACCGATATAAATATTCTACTTGTGTCTAATATAGTGATCCAGTAAGCTTTCTGGGGTGACTTAGGAGCATGAGTGAATCAAAGGCTGCTATATCACTAGAAGGCCTACCCCAGTGTAGGTGATGACTCAACAAAAGCTGTATCCTTGTGGTCCGAGCACGACCTGCGGGCAGCCTGGCTGCTGGGAGAGTGTCCTCTCTAGTAATTATTTTATGTTTTTATAATTTGAGAAGGGGACTTACAAATCCTATAAGCTTTGGAAGTGTCCTGAGCTTTTTTTAATTCACTTTCTGAGTCTTAGGATCCTCCCTTTCTCTCTAAGAAGTAATGTTTCAATTCGGACCAAATGGCTAAACAACATTCCACACCTTTCTCCAGGTCCTATGTTTTTTGTTCCTCCTCTTCCACAATTTTCCTGAACCTTAGAGGGGGTGATATAGATATCTGATTATGCTGTTCCACTTACATGGCACAGATTTTGGTCACCATGCTATAGTATAAGTCACTTGTCCTTGGGAGCTAGTCTGGCCCTTGCATTTCCACCTGGCTGCAGAAAGAAGACAGTGGTAGACAAATAAGTTCACCTAGAGTGTCTTAGTAAGTGTTCTGTTGCTGTGAAGAGACACAATGACCAAGGCAACTCTTATAAGAGAAAACATTTGATTGGGGTTTGCTTACAGTTTCAGAGGTTTTGTCCATTATCATCATGGTGGAGAACAAGGCAGCATGCAGGTAGACATGGTACTAGAGAGGTGGCTGAGAATTCTATATCTGGATCCACAGGCAGCAGGAAGAAAAAGCAAAGCAAAAGGAAGAAAAAACCCTGGGCCCAGTTTTGGCTTTTATTTATTTATTTATTTATTTATTTATTTATTTATTTATTTATTTATTTATTTATTTATTTATTTATTTATTTACTTATTTGTTTGTTTGTTTGTTTGTTTGTTTGTTTTTTGAGACAGGGTTTCGCTGTGTAGCTTTGGAGCCTGTCCTGGGACTGTCCTAGGCTAGCCTTGAACTCACAGAGATCCACCTGCCTCAGCCTTGTGAGTTTGGCTTTTGAAACTTAAAGCCCATCTCCAGTGACACACTTCCTCCGAAAAGGTCACACCTATTCTAACAAAGCCATGCCTCCTTATCCTTCCCAAGTAGTACCACTCCCTAATGAGTAAGTATTCAAAGTATGAGCCTATGGCACAATTCTTATTCAAACTACCACACAGAGTATAGATATGCCCCACAGTCCAGGGGTGAGCTGGAGATAGGTAACTGCCTATTCCTAGGACAAGCGTATGTCTTGTTTTGTCCTTTAAGTCATCTGTGAATTGTTGTTGCTCAGGCTTCAAAGTCTTCTAGCTCAATAGCAATGCACTTGGCTTGCTGTTCATTTTTGCCTGAGGAACTCTGGCTCAACGCACATATTGCCACATTTGCCTTCAAGTGGACTGGACAGAAACCCCTTGCCCACTTTGCTCTTCTTTTCTGCTCTTGATTGCTTTAGGACTTTATGAACCTGGTTCACATGCTAGTGAAAGTTATTCAGATCTTCAAGAGCCTCTCAGGCCTCATAAGGACCATGTCCCATCACAGAGCTCAGCAAAGCCAATGAAGCCCCATTTCAGTTGCAAGGTAGACATTGAAGTAACTTCTTTCTTAGGTCTCCTGTGTGAACACAGTCCTATCCAGCCCAGGGAAGTGGCCATCAAATATTGCCTCTCTCTTGACCAGATCCTTTAGTTATGCCCATCCTCTCTCTATTGTTCTTGATATTCATGGGAACTATGGCTGACTATTTGAGTGTCACACCAATTTATAGAACCTTTGCCTCAAGGATTATTTTGTTTCTCTGTTTTCATGGCACTCCAACTGATCCCATTAGCCACCATGTCTCAAAGCCCCATGATCCAGGCTAGAAGAGGCTTTTATTCCTTGTTTAAATGTTTCTCCCATTATAAACAGTTCATATGTAAACAATTCCATGATTTTCATAGTTGCCCATTTTGGGCCTCTATTTGCTTGGTAAAACATTGATATTTTTACTTCCTCTTTGGTGAAGGCTGGACATACTGGGTATCTTCTATCACTTCTACCATCTTCTCATCCTCATTATTTGATTCTTCCCATGGATTCTGAATTTTTTGGATTCCAGGGAGAGTTTTAGATATCCCTCGTGTTCTTTTGTCCTTGCAGTCTGCCAGTCATAAGAAGCAACAATCCAGCACTTCAACACTTCCTTCTCCCACTTTCCTTTCCAAGTCAAAGGCCAACGTGGAAAATAGCATGCACATGTCTTTTTATTATTAACAGTCTTCCCTTACACAGGGAAGTTCTTTTTGGGCAGACAGTTTAGTCTCAGTTGCATGATTTACTGCCCACGGCAATGGCTATACAGTAGCCATCACAGCCTACATAAGATCCTGTCCCATATATAATACTTAGAAATTGTAATATAGTCTCTTGTCCATCAGCCAATTGGGGAGCATACCCATATATGTGAGGACAGACCCCATTCATCAAGGAGGCAGACTACCCTGTACTAGAGAAAGGAAGGTGGCCACTGTGTAATTTTCCTCAAGGAGGCTCTAATCTCACACAGCTCACCTTTGGTTGCATATCTTATTGTCTGATACTTGCTTGGTTAGGGGTACCCCAAGATATTTTATATTATTTGAGGGTATTGTGAAAAATGTTGTTCCCCTGATTTCTTACTGTCTGTTTGTCATTAGTTTATAGAAGGGCTATTGATTTTTATGAGTTAATTTTGTACCAAGCTTATTTGCTGAGTTTCCTGGTGGAATTTTAGGGTTACTTCTTTTTTTTTTTTTAAGTCTTAGCTAGATTAAAAATCTGAAGGAGATCAAGGGGATACGAATTGGAAAGGAAGAAGTCAAGGTATCTTTATTTGCAGATGATAAGATAGTATATAGAAGTAACCCTAAAATTCCTCATGTGGTCTTCACTTACCCTGGTCTCCTATTCCTTGTTCTCCCTCTCTGTTCTTGATCCAGCTGGGATCTCCTGCTCTCTTTCCCTCGACCCTCGCCCTTCATTGCTCCCATTCATGTCCAGGCTGTTCATGCAGATCTCATCCATTTCTCTGTCATTAGGTGATCTCCGTGTCTTTCTTGGGGTCCCCAGTTTACTCAGGAGATCTCACCTATTTCCCCTTCCCAGGGTGGTTCATGAATCACTCTTTGGGTCCTCCTTGTCAGCTATCTTCCCTAGAGCTGTGGTTGTAGTCTGGTTATCCTTTGCTTTACATCTAGTATTCACTTATGAGTAAGTACATACCATATTTGTCCTTCTGAGTCTGGGTTACCTCACTCAGGATGATATTTTCTAGTTCCATCCATTTGCCTGCAAATTTCATGAGGTTATTATTCTTTAATGATGAGTAGTACTCCATTGTGTATATGTACTGCATTTTTAAAAATCCATTCTTTGGTTGAGGGCATCTAGGTTGTTTCCAGGTTCTGACTATTATGAACAACGCTGATACGAATATAGTTGAGCATTTGTCCTTGTGGTATGACTGAGCATTCCTTGGGTATATGCCCAAGAGTGGTATAGCTGGGTCTTGAGGGAGATTGATTGCCAATTTTCTGAGAAACTTCCATACTGATTTATAGAGTGGCTGTACAAGTTTGCATTCCCATCAATAGTGGAGGAGTGTTCTCCTTGCTCCACATCCTCTCCAACATAAGCTGTTATCAGTGTTTTTGACCTTAGCCATTCTGACAGGTGTGAAATGGTAGCTCAGAGTTGTTTTGATTTGCATTTCTCTGATGACTAAGGATAGTGAGCAATTCCTTAAATGTATTTGGGCCATTTGAGATTATTCTTGTTGAGAACTCTCTGTTTAGCTCTGTAGGCAATTTTTTTAGTTGGGTTGTTTGGTATCTTGATGCCTAGTTTCTTGACTTTTTTTTAAATATATTTTGGAGATCAGCCCTCTTTCAGATGTGGGGTGGTGAAGAATTTTTCCCATTCTGTAGACTGTCATTTTGTCTTATTGACCATGTCCTTTGCCTTACAGAAGCTTCTCATTTTCAGGAGGTCCCATTTATTAATTGTTGCTCTCAGTGTCTGGTGACTGATGTTATATTTAGGAAGTAGTCTCTTGTACCAATGCGTGCAAGACTACTTCCTACTTTCTCTTCTATCAATTTCAGTGTAACTGGTTTTATATTGAGGTATTTGATCCACTTGGACTTGAGTTTTGTGCATGGCAATAGATATGGATCTATTTGCAATCTTCTACATTTTGATATCCAGTTATTCCAGCACCATTTGTTGAAGATGCTTTCATTTTTCCATTGTACAGTTTTGAATTCTTTGTCAAAAATCAGGTGTTCATATGTGTGTGGGTTAATGTCAGGGTCTTCAAATCAATTTCATTGGTACACATGTTGCTTTTTATGCCAGTACCAAGCTGTTTTTATTACTGTAGCTCTATAGTAGAGCTTGAGGTCAGGGATGATGATGCCTCCAAAGGTGGCTTTAATATACAGGTTTGTTTTAGATATCCTGGGTTTTTTGTTTTTCCATATGAAATTGAGTATTGTTCTTTCCAAGTCTGTGAAGAATTGTGTTGGGATTTTGATGGGGATTGCATTGAATTTGTAGATTGCTTTTGGTAAGATTGCCATTTTTTACTATGCTAATCCTACCTATCCATGAGCATGGGAGATCTTTCCATTTTCTGATATCTTCTTCAATTTCTATTTACAGAGACTTAAAGTTCTTATAATGCAGGTCTATCACTTGCTTAGTTAGAATTATGCCAAAGTATTTTATATTATTTGTGGCTATTGTAAAGGGTGTTGTTGCTTTGATTTCTTTCTCAGACAATTTGTCATTCATATATAGGAGACTACTGTTTTTTTTCTTTGAGTTAGTATTGTATCCTGCCACATTACTGAAGGTGTTTATCAGCTGTAGGAGTTTCGCCTGGAAATAGCAAAAGTTTGACTGCTACCTTTCCAATTTGTACCCCCTTGATCTCCTTTTATTATGTTATTGTTCTAGCTAGGACTTCCAGTGCTATATTGAATAGGTATTAGGGAGAGTGGACAGCCTTGTCTTGTTCCTGATTTTAGTAGAATTGCTTTGAGTTTTGCTCCATTTAAATTGATGTTGGCTGTCAGCTTGCTGTAAATTGCCTTTTTATGTTCATATATATTCCTTGTATTTCTGATCTCTCCAAGACCTCTATCATGAAGGGGTGTTGGATTTTGTCAAAGGTTTTTTTCAGCATCTAATGAGGTGATATGTGGTTTTTGTCTTTCAGTTTATTTATATGGTGTATTACATTGACAGATTTTCATACATTAAACCATCCTTGCATCTCTGGGATGAGGCCTACTTGATCATGGTGGATAATTTCTTTGATGTGTTCTTGGATTTGTTTTGCCAGTATTTTATTTAGTATTTTTGCATCAATATTCATGAGAGTTATTCTCTTTCTTTGTTGCATCTTTTTGTGGTTTGGGTATCAGGGTAACTGTAGCCTCATGAAAAGATTTTGGTAATGTTCCTTCTGTTTCTGATGTGTGGAATAATTTGACAAGTATTGGTATTAGCTCTTCTTTGAAGATCTGGTAGAATTCTGCACTGAAACCATCTGGTCCTGGGCTTTTTTGGTTGGGGGACCTTTAATGAATGTTTCTATTGCATTAGGGGATATTGTTTACCTGGTCTTAGTTTACCTTTGGTATGTAGTACCTATCCAGAAAATTGTCTATTTCTTTTACATTTTCCAATTCTGTGGAGTACAGGTTTTAGAAGTATGACCTGATGATTCTCTGGATTTCCTAATTGTCTGTTGTTATGTCTCCCTTTTCATTTCTGATTTTGTTAATTTGGATGTTCTCTCTCTCTGCCTTTTGGTTAATTTGGATAAGAGTTTGTCTATCTTGTTTATTTTCTCAAAGAACCAACTCTTTGTTTTATTGATTTTTTGTATTGTTCTCTTTATTTTTATTTTATTGATTTCAGCCTTCAATTTGATTATTTCCTAGTGTCTGTTTCTCCTGGGTGAGTTTGCTTCTTCTTGTTTAGAGCTTTCAGTTGTGCTGTTAAGTCACTAGTGTGAGATTTCTCCAACTTCTTTATGTGGGCATTTGGTGTTATGAATTTTCCTGTTAGTACTGCTTTCATAGTGTCCCATAAGTTTGGGTATGTAGTACATTCATTTTTGTTTAACTCCAGAAGGTCTGTAATTTCTTTTTTTATTTCTTCCTTGACCCATTGGTGATTCAGTTGAGCATTATTCAGTTTCCATGCAATGATAGGCTTTCTGTAATTTTTGTTGTTGTTGAAATCTAACTTTAAACCATGGTGGTCCAGTAAAATACAGAAGGTTATTCCAATTTTTTTAATATATGTTGAGATTTGCTTTGTGACCAAGTATGTGGTCAATTTTAGAGAAGGTTTCATGGGTTGCTGAAAAGAAAGTATATTATTTTTTGTTAGGGTGGAATGTTCTGTACATATCTATTAAGTCCATTTGAGTCACAACATCTGTTAGATCCCTTATTTCTATGTTAAGTTTCCATCTGCCAGATCTGTCCATTGGTGTGAGTGGGGTGTTGAAGTCTCTCACTATTAATCTGTGGGGTTTGATGTGTGATTTAAGCTTTAGTAATGTTTCTTTTACATATATTGGTGACCTTGTATTTGGGGCACAAGTGTTCAGAATTGAGACTTCATCTTGGTGGATTCTTCTTATGATGAATATATAATACATTCCTGATCTCTTTTGATTGATTAGGATAGTCTGCAATCTATTTTGTTAGATATTATGATAGCTATACCGGCTGTAAAATAATGCTTTTGTACACTGGTTTAATAAAATGCTGATTGGCCAGTAGCCAGGCAGGAAATATAGGCAGGATAAGCAGACAAGGAGAATTCTGGAAAGAGAAAGGTTGAGTCAGGAGTCACCAGCTAGATACAGAGGAAGCAAGATGTGAAGGCATAACTGAGAAAAGGTACCAAGCTTCATGGCTAAACATAAATAAGACTTATGGGTTATTTTAAGTGTAAGAGCTAGTCAGTAATAAGCTTGAGCTAATGGCCATACAGTTTGAACCTCTGTGTGTTTACGTGGGTCCAAGTGGCTGTGGAACCAGTGGGTGAGAGAGATTTATCCTGACTGTGGGCCAGGAGAACTTCTGGCTACAAATGGTGCCAAAATCTGGGACAAGAGTTTCCACCTAAAACCTGAGAAAGCTTAAAAAAAGATTCTAAAAAAGAGCTAAAATTAGCTTCCTAGTTGTCTCTCTCAGGTCAGCTGCAGCCTGCGGGCTTGAGCTATTCTATGGCGGGTTGGTGCTGTGCAGGCTTGACCACCAGCATGGCGAATTCCCACCATGGTATACAGAGGTGTCTCCAAGCTGCATATTACACTGCATGGTGAATTTAGTCTTTGCTAATACAGAAAAAAGAAAGAGATTTTTCTGGGCTATATGCTGCTTTGACAGAAGCATAGAACTTCTTCCAGAGTCAGCAGACAACATGGCTTCCAGAGCTGGCAGAGAATATCTCTATCATGTTGAAAAGCTGAAATGGGTGGAGTCAGCAACCAGGGCTGCTGCTTCAGTACTAACCACTGCAGTTTAAAGCAATAGATTCACAATAAGGCAGATTGAGATGGAATAAGACTTTAAATGGTTAATGGTGTGTGTAAAAATGTATGTAGACTGAAAAGAAAGAGAAAAAGGAGTATAGACAGTTATATAAAGAAATAATTTTAAAAATAAAGACTTTAAAGAGACAGTAGAGGTAATATAAAAAAAAATAAGCCACATAAAAATGGATATTACTTGGAGAATCTTTATTGTGTTGACTTTGGAAGTTTTGATTGTGAAAGAGAGACATTTGATTATAAAAGCTGCTGAGTTAATCCAATTATATATATTTTAAAGATATCTTGATTTCAAAATTTATGTCTAAAGACATGTTGCTTTGGAAAAGAGGTTCTACTTTTGATTCCACAGATGATGAGAACCTGTGGATTGCTTCCAGGCTAATATGGTTTGACCAGCCAAGACCCCCTGAAAGGTCTCCAGTTACACCATGGCCCAGATCATCCAACATCCAAAACCAAGTTCCAGGCAACTGGTTCAGAGAATACAGCCTCACAGACTACTCCAGTCAAGACTTGACCATAATCCTAAAATTTTCTTTGTATCCCTATAAGAATACAGTGCCCTTTATCAGCAGGAAGTAGCCCAGAAAACTATGCCCACATTCCCCAAAAATGGATTATAGATGTTATTCTTCATTTAGGTTGTTGGTTACAAATTGTTATTGATCATAGTCAATATCTTTCTAAAAGAAGAAAGGGAGATATAATATGGAAATATAGGATATAGATATGATAGGATAAAAAGGGTGGATTATTGAACCTACTTTTAAAGATCAACTTGTTTAAAATGTTTTACATTGGTATAGATTTTAGTTTATTGATACAAATTTAACGTCTGCTCCTGGCAACACTGTTTTACTTCAGAGAGTAAGTTGGGTATTGAAGACACTCCATATAGAGTTTATCTTCTTCTTGGCAAGAATAACCATTGGGCAAGAAACTGTCCTTGACTGGACAGCTTGACAAAATGTTGTATTGACTGGAAATGCAGAACCAATAGGACGGTGACCACTGAACTTTGCAAGACAAAATGGTCCTTCAGGTTCCTGCTTCGCAGAAGAAACTTCCAGACATTCTACAGGACACAGAGAAAAGTGACTGAGAGACTCTAGCAGCTGTGGGACCAGTGTGTGAGAGAGATTTGTCTTGACCACAGGCCAGGCAGGATACAGGATAACTTCAGCTACATACAACAGCTTGCTTCTTAAGTACATTTGACTGGAAAGTGTTTTCCCAACCTTTTAATCTGAGGTAGTGTCTGTCTTTGAAGTTGAGATGTGTTTCTTGTATGCAGGAGAAGGATGGTTCCTGATTTCATATCCATTCTATTAATGTGTGTCTTTTTATAGGCAAATCGAGTCCATTGATATTAAGGTATATTAATGACCAGTGATTGTTAAATCCTGTTTTCTTTTGGTGGTAGTGTGTATGTATTTCCCTTCTTTGGGATTTTCAGCTGTGAGGCTATCTATTGCCTGTGTTTTTGTGGGTGCATCTGACTTCCTTAGGTTGAAATTTTCCTTCTAGTGCTTTCTGTAGGGTTGGATTTGTGGATAGGTATTGTTTAAATCTGGTTTTGTCTTGGAATGTCTTGTTCACTTGTCTATGGTTTCAGTCTATGGTGACTGAAAGTTTTGCTAGGTATAGCAGTCTGGTCTGTCATCCATGGTTTCTTAGTTTAGCATTACATCTGTCCATGCCTTTTAGCTTTCAGAGTCTCCATTGAGAAGTTGGGTATTATTCTGATGGGTTTGCCTTTATAAGTCACTTGGCCTTTTTCCTTTGCTGCTCTTAATATTTTTCTTTATTCTGTATGTTTAGTAGTTTAATTATTAAGTGGCAAGGGGACATTTTTGGGGGAATCTAGTCTATTTGGTGTTCTATAAGCTTCTTGTATCTTCATAGGTATTTATTTCTTTACGTTGGGAAAGTTTTCTTCCATGATTTTGTTGAATATATTTCCTGTGCCTTTAAGTCAATATTCTTCTCCTTCTTCTATCCCTATTATTCTTAGGTTTGGTCTTTTCATGGTGACCCAGAATTCCTGGACATTTTTGCTATATGACATTTTTGGCTTTGGTGTTTTCTTTGACTGATGAATCTATTTCCTGTATTGTATCCTCTATGCCAGAGATATTCTTTTCCATCTCTTGTATTCTGTTGGTTATGCTTGCATCTGTAGTTCCTGTTCATTTACTCAGATTTTCTATTTCTAGCATTCCCTCGGTTTGTGTCTTCTTCCTTGTTTCTATTTCAATTTTCAGGTCTTGGAACTGTTTCCTTCACATATTTAATTGCTTTTTTATGGTTTTCTTGGCTTTCTTTAAGGGATTTATTGATTTCTTCCAATTTTTTGTTTGTCTTTTCCTTTATTTCTTTAAGGGATTTTTTTCATTTCTTCTTTGAAGGCTTCTATCATCTTCATAAAGTTATTTTTAAGGTCACTTTCTTCTGCTTCTTCTACCTTGTGATGTTCAGGTCTTGCTGTTATAGTATTGTTACTGCTAAGTTCTGGTGATGCCACATTGCTCTTTATGCTGTTTTGTGTATTTTTGCACTGGCATTTACCTATCTTTTCCTCTAAAAGGTGCAAGAGGTGCCTGTGACTGAATGAGCTACTCTGGGTCTAATCTGTGCTTGCTGTGTCTGTGCCTCAGGTGTCCACTCTGGGTCCAATATTAGCTCTTGGTCTAATTGGAGTGGCAGATTCTGTATCTCAGGAAGCTATTCTTGGTCCAATATGAGCTGGCTGATTCTGTGTCTCAGGGAGCCACTCTTGGTCCTTTTGGGGCTTTTGGTCCAATCAGAGATGGCAATTCTGTTGAGAAACAGTCTTAAACACATTGCCAAAGGAAAAAAAATTCTACACAGAATACTGATAACAGAGGTACTAAGAACAATGATTAGTATGGGACCTCATGAAACTGAAAGGCTCTCTGTACAGCAAAGGGTACCACCTATCCAATAAAGTAGTAGGCAACAGTACAGGAAAAGATTGGTTTTACCAACCTGATAGGGGACTAATATCCAAAGTATATAAAGAACTAAAACAAGCTGGACATCAAGAAAATAAATAATGCCCCCAAATGTACAGAGAGTTTTTAAAAGATGCAACATAAATGACTGAGAAACATTTAAAATTCTTAGTTCAACATTCTTAGTCATCAGGGAAATGCAATAAAAAAATCCTTTGAGAGTTCATCTTACACCTCTCAAAAGAATGGCCAAGGTCCTCAGTCTGGGAGGAGGGGACTGGACCTGCCTGGACTGAGTCTACCAGGTTGATCTCAGTCCTCGGGGGAGGCTTTGCCCTGGAGGAGGTGGGAATGGGGGTGGGCTGGGGGAAGGGGAGGGGGCAGGAGGGGGGAGAACAAGGGAATCCGTGGCTGATATGTATAACTGAATGGTATTGTAAAATAGAATAAAAGGGGAAAAAAAGAATGGCCAAGGTCAATATAACAAATGATTACTCATGCTGGTAACGATGTAGATTAAGGGGGGCACTCATTTATTGTTGATGGGAGTATAGACTTGTACAGACACTATGAAAATCAGTGTGGTGGTTCCTCTGGAAGCTAGGAATAGATAACCTTATGATCCAGCTATACTACTCTTGGGAATAAGCCCAAAGGACTTTATATCCCACTACAGAGACATTTTAAAACCATGTTCATGTTCATTGCTGCTCTATTCATAATAGCCAGAAATTGGAAGCAGACTAGATATCTGCCAATGGATGAGTAGATAAAGAAAATAATGTACATTTACACAATGGAAAATCACTCAGCTGTTAATAAAATGAAATATTTTTTATTAAGAGATTTTCTATTTATCTTATATATCAGCCAGAGATTTCCCTGTCTTCCCTCCTCCCACCCTCCAGCCCTCCCCCCATCCCACCCCTCATTCCCACCTTCTCCAAGGCAAGGTCTCCCCTGGGGAGTCAACAGAGCCTGGTACATTCAGTTTAGGCAGGTCCAATCCCCTCCTCCCTGCACCGAAGCTGAGCAAAGTGTTCAAAAAAGCCAGCTCATGCACCAAGGACAGGTTTGGGTCCAACTGCTTGGGGGCCTCCTAAACAGTTTAAGCTAACAACTGTCTCACTTATCCAGAGGGTCTAGTCCAGTTCCATGGGGGCTCCTAAGCTATTGGTTCACAGTTCGTATGTTTCCATTAGTTTTGCTAGCTGTCTCTGTACTTTTACCAGTCTTGGTCTCGATATCTCTTACTCATATAATCTCTCCTCTCTCTAGTCAATTGGACTCCTGGAGCTCTGCCTGGGGCCTGGCCGTGGATCTCTGCATCTGTTGCCATCAGTCACTGGATGAGAGTTCTATCATGACAGTTAGGGTGTTCAGCCATCCAATCACCAGAGTAGGTCAGCTCAGGCACCCTCTCGACCATTGCCAGTAGTCTATAGTGGAGTCATCTTTGTGGATTTCTGGGGACCTTTCTTGCACTCTGCTTCTTTCTATACACATGCTCAACTATGTTCATAGCAGCATTATTTGTAATAGCTAGAACCTGGAAATAGCCTAGATGCCCTTCAACTGAAGAATGAATAAAGAAAATGTGGTACATATACACAATGGAGTACTACTCAGCAGAGAAAAGCAACGACATCATGAAATTTGCAGGCAAATGGATGGAACTAGAAAATATCATCCTGAGTGAAGTAACCCAGACTCAGAAAGACAAACATGGTATGTACTCACTCATATATGGATATTAGATGTAAAGCAAAGGATAACCAGACTGCAACTCAACTCCAGGGAGGTTACCTAGTAAAGAGAACCCTAGGAAAGACACAGGGATCACCCAGCGACATATAAATGGATGAGATCTACATGAGCAAACTGGGGGTGAGGGGAGGTTATGGAGGGCAAGGGTCAGGGGAAAGAGAGCTTAGGGGAGTGGGAGGCCCTTGCTGGATCAGGAACAGAGTGGGAGAATAAGGAAAGAGATATCATGATAAACAAAATAAAATCTTGAAAGTCTGTCCTAGGTCTTTGGGCTACCCAGACTCAGGCTCCTGACCCTCCAGGCAGTGTAAGGTGTGGGCTTCCTCTTGTGGCATGGGTGTCAAGTTGAATCAATCATTGGTTGGCCACTCCTAAAAGTTCTGTGCTACCTTTATCCCAGCACATCTTTCAGGCAGGGCAAACTATAGGTTGAAGGTTTGTTTGCTGGGTTGGTGTCCCAGTCCCTCCATTGGAAGCCAAGCCTGGCCACAGAAGATGACCATTTCAAGCTCCATAGATCCTGCTTACTAAGAGTCTTAGCTAGGGTCAACCTTGTGGATTCCTGGGAGTTTCCATTTCAACAGATTAATATCCCTGGGAGGATTGCCCTTTTCTAGAGAAAAAGGAGGACGAGTGGATCTGGAGTGAGGGAATGTGGGGGCAGGGACTGGGAAGAGAGGAGAGAGCATAAACTGGGGTAAGAATGTAATATGTAAGAAGAGAATAAAAAAATCTTGAAATTATCAGTTAAATGGATGGATTTAGAAAAAAATCATCTTGAGTAAGGTAAGACAAAAGACAAAAAATGGTATGTATTCACTTATATGTTGGTTGTTAAGTCTCTGATAAGTAGGCTACAATCCATATCACCGCAGAAATTACATGTAGAATAAGGAACTAGGCATGAGGTGGTGTGGGATTGGATCACTGTAGGAAGGGCAAAATATAATGGATAGTTACAGGTGGACAGGAAGAGTGGAATGGGAGGATGGGGAGGGAGAAGGAAGGGGCTTAGGGAGTGATTACAGAGAGGGACACTTAAACTAAGGGCCATTAAAGGAAACATAGTATAATAAGACACTTTCTAAAATATACACACATATGATTTAAATGAAATTGCCAAAAAACAAAAGAGACAATGCCCCAACTGGACATCTCTCATCACTAGAAGCTTCTAGTACTGGGGATGGGTTACATCTAATAGAGCTTTTGGCCAAAGGAGCCCCATGGGAACCCTCAAACAACCCAGACCATTGCTAAGGCTACTTGTTGCTCTCCACAAACTGATGGCAAAGCGCCATTGCTTAAGACAACACCTCCACAACTCATTGACCATGGAGACGTTAAGCTGGTCCATACCTTCACTCTAGCTGACTAGTGGAAGGTGTTCTGCATGCAAACCAAAGGAGAAAGGTAAATGCCACCCCTGCCACAAACCTTCTGATCTGCATTAGTGACCTATAAGCAAGAAATGCCAGTGCAATAGTGGCACAAAGCTTGTAGGAGTAGCCAATCACTCTCTGATTGGAATTAAAGCTCACTGAATGAGATGGAACCATCTCCAACAAGTTTCTCATAGCCTAGAACCTGAGATCAGATAGGGACCTATGGGAAAACTAAGTACTCCCATTTTGCTAGTTTTCCTAAAGGAATATAGCCATAAAATGACTCCTAGCAACGTTCTTCTATTCTTATAGATCAGTGCCTTGCTCAACCATCATCAGAGAAGCTTCTTCCTGCAGTACATAGGAAGAAACAGAGCCCCATAGCTGGACAAGGTGCAGAGAACACCCAGTCCTAAGTGGGATCTCTCCATCAAACCCTTCCCCTCATGATCCTGTGGAAGAGGAGTTGGAAAGATTGTAAGAGCCAGGGGAGATGAAGGACACCAAGTAAACAAGGTCCTCTAAACACAGCAGGACCAATGTACCTATAAACTCACAGAGCCTGAGGCAGTATGCACAGGACCTGCATGGTCTGCACCAGATGGGGTCCCACAACTGAGAGAAGTGGACACAAGCCCCCAACCCTAATCCAAATGCCATTTCCAGGGGACAATCACTGGCAAATAAAAAAATCATTTTTTCTCTAATGGAGTCTCACTGAGTATAAAGTCACTTTTAAGGACAGTCCCCATGCACAGCAGTAGATGGTCAAAAGAAAATGAGCTTAGTGAATTTTTTGTCTTATTATGCTTCATTTGGGCATTTTTTTTAAAGACAGGGTTTCTCTGTGTAGGTTTGTGCCTTTCCTGGAACTTGCTTTGTAGACCAGGCTGGCCTCGTACTCACAGAGATCTGCCTGACTCTGCCTCCCCAGTGCTGGGATTAAAGGCATGTGCCACCACCCGGCTCATTTGGGCATTTTTTTTTTAAAACCAGGCAGCTACTTTGCTTATATATTATGGGCTTCAATATTGTGGTGGGTTTTTTTTTTTTGTTTTTTTTTTTTTTTGTTGTTGTTTTTGTTTTTGTTTTTTTTTTGTTTTTGGAGACAGGGTTTCTCTTGTGTAGCTTTGCGCCTTTCCTGGAACTCACTTGGTAGCCCAGGCTGGCCTCAAACTCACAGAGATCCACCTGCCTCTGCCTCCCCAGTGCTGGGATTAAAGGCATGCACCACCACCACCCAGCCCAATATTGTGTTTTTAGGGAATTTCTGTGCATGTCAATGTGTGTGTCTTCATCTATATGTGTTCTTCTTTGACTCTTTATTCATTTGTTTGTTATGCCCTAATCAGGTTTGCTTGTTTTATTATTTTTAGATATGTTTGTTTTCTAATGAGATAGCAAGGAAGGATGTTGGTTCGGATGGGTAAGGAGGTGGGGAGGATCTTGGAGGAGTTGTGGGAGGGACAACCATAATCAGAATATATTCTTAAAAATCTATTTTCAATAATGCTACAAACCGCAAAAATATACAAAGTAGGATTTCTGCTGATTATGACAAAGCTAATACCTGGAAGAAGCCAAGGGCCTTCCAGAGGTCAAGCTGAGGCTCAAGGAGTCTTGGTGATATTTAGCTTTTGATTATCAGCTGTTTCCTGCTATGAATTTATTGTGTGCTATTGTAGCTTTTCCATCATTTATTGGGCACCATTTCCCCTCCACTAAAGGAATATTTAGATAACCTGTGGTGACAGCTGTGCACAGGCAGAACCCCAGTTCAAGCCTCCCTGTAATTATCGTTATTGACAGCATCCGGCCAGGTCCATCCCCAGAGGGAGGAAAGTACCTTATCAGAGATACCTCCGTACTCTCTAAGAACAGACTTTAGCGTCCAGACTACCTGTTTGAGAAAGCCTGGCGGATGTGCCAATTAAGCTTAACTACCCCCTTTCCCAAAATCTTACCTCTAGTTCCAGATTTCCCTTTAACTATCACCAGAGGCATCTAGCTGTACACGGGTTGCCTAGCGACTGAGCACACCTTCCCCCACCCTGCAGAAAAAAACGGCAGATAGCTTGGACAGATAGGAGCCACAGGAAAATAGAAGGCAGTTTTATTTTCTCTCATTCACCTAGCAACTTAAAGAGTCTTAACATTTTCTGCCAATCGCGTTTAAGATTATAGCTGAGCACATAAGATCCCTCTTCTTAGATACTACCGGAACTTAGCCTTTAGTTAATTCATTTCCCCATTAGTCACTTCCCTTTTGGCTTGCAAGTGATAATTAACAATTACTGCCCTTCTATGTGATTCTTATCACCTCTCTGTTTGACCCTGGAAGCCTGGCTTTGCACTGCCAAGGGATTACTACTTGTAAGTGTATATATACCAGGACTCTCAGGGTATGGGAGGAGGAAGGAGATGATTTGGAAGAATAAGTGACTGAACTAAGAGCTCTGTGTGCTGAGATTCTATTTCCCAAAAGTAGTCCTCGCCGTTCGTAGTTCTCTCTCCTGAGCCCCTGGGATGTATAATATTAAGCCTGGTCTCTCTAATATTATACAAGACAATAAAAAATAAAATTACACTATAGTAACTACAAACAAACAAACAATACACAAGAGAGGTTGGAGAGACGGCTCAGCAGTTAAAAGTGCTTGCTGCTCTTGCAGAGGACCAGAGTTTGGTTTCCAGTATCTATACAGGGTGAATCACAACTGCCTGTAACTCCAACTCCAAGGGAAATTTCACCTTCTCCTGTGTCTGCAGGCACCATCATGTATGGACGGATGCATACGTACACTCAGGTGTAAGTTAAAATTTTTTTTAAAATCTTGAAAAGGTACAAAAACTATGCAGAAAATTATAAACATTTAGTGAGAGAAACACAAAGTCCTAAATGAATGGAGAGAAATTAGTTCATCATGTATAAAACTCATTCAAAATCTCAAATCTCCATGTGTACATCCATACAAACAAATGTTTGTGTAACACTGTTGTCATATATTAAGATTTTTATCAAAATAAAGTGACTAAGAACGCTAAAACACTGTTGAAGTAACATAATGATAGGATCCTATACTTAAGAGACTTTATACACTGCACCAAAAAACTCTTAGATGTGACAATTAGCTAAAGTAGCAGGTTACAAAATTGACTTACAAATATCATATATTTGTGTAAACACACACACACACACACACACACACACACACACACACACACACACAAATAAGAAACATGTTGAGAAAGAAATCAGAAAAACAATCCCATTTACAATAGCTTTAGAAACCAAAATCTTCAAGGTTAGTTTCTAAAAAAGAATTTGATGAATAAAATCAAGAATTGAAAAATGTGATTGCATAGAAATAAAAGATACATTTACAGAGAAGAAAAAACTAACTGAGCAAAGAGACCTATATAGACCTATATAGAAGGGGAAAAGAATCTTTGCTAGCTCATTGAGGAAAATGAGACAAGATAAACATTTTTCAGCACAAAAGAGTTTTCTGTTTTTAAAATTATTGTCACAAGTGTGATACATTGCAATCAACATGCCTCACTATGATTAAATGGGAAACATTTATTGCCCATGCATCTCAACCCTGGTAGTGATTGGTCAGGTGCTTTCCAAATCTTGCGCTTGTTCAAGGGTAATCTGGTTGTATTCTAGTGGGAACTATTCAAGAATCTTTGTCCCCCCAAATCAATAAAGTAATTAATTTCCATTTTAAGACCTGTTCTAGCTTACCTAGGATGCTTTATATTACTTGACTTGGTTGAGTTATCTTTCCTCTATCTGTTTCTTATTCTCCAATATAATAGTCCTGATATGTTCACATGTTAGTTTCTGAAACACAAGAACAATAAAATCCAGTCTTAAGTACCTTTCAAATATCCTTTTTTTGTATCATATCTGCTAAGAACTCATGAGCCAAAATAAATCGCATGCCCAGGCCCTGATTCAAGAAGTAATACATCACAATCAGAACACAAAATGCCATTGTGTTGGGATAATTTTTTTTTGTTCACATAGAAAGGAAGTTGTCATTCAAATTGTTTTTGCATTGGTTTTTCCTGGGAAGTTAAAAATATATATCACTATTTTTTTTTGGGGGGGGAACAACTCATTTCTCTGGAGTTACTAACTTTAATACAGCAAATACAAAACACTTGCAAAGAAAGTGATTATTATCATAAGATATGATAAAGTTAAGGGGTACTGGATTATAATTGTTAGTGTGGATTATCACAGAAAGAAAAATAGAAGAAATAGAGAGGGAGGGGAAAAGGGAGGAGGAAGACACAAGTTAGGAACAGGTGCTGAATTCAAAGTTGCCATTCTGGCATTTACCAATACTATTTTAATAAGAAAGTTGGTTTTAATGTCTACACGAGTCTGAAAATACAGATTTAAGTAGGCTTGTGAACAAGATAGAGCATCCTACAAGGCCTATATGTTAAATAGATTTTTGGAAGCCATGTAGTTTGTATTAGTTTGCTATTGCTATAAAAAATTAAAACACAAGAGTTTTGAGTACACATTTACTTGAAACATCTGTACAGATTCAGAAACCCATTACCACAAAGGTTTCTGTGGTGGTAGCAAGGTAAAGAGAACAGCAGGGTTTGAGTGACCTAATAGGATGAATAAGAAAAGGAGGGGGCACCTTAGGGGATGGGGGAAGGTAAATACAGGAAGAGGTAGGTGGGTAAAATAACAAGATGGATGGCTGAAAAGCCACAAGGAATCATCATACTATTAACTCTAACTCTCAACAACAACAACAACAACAACACCCCATAACACATGTAATTCAGTGTATGAATATAAATGTATAGTATTTTTTTTTTTTTTGGTTTTTTCGAGACAGGGTTTCTCTGTGTAGCTTTGCGCCTTTCCTGGAGCTCACTTGGTAGCTCAGGCTGGCCTCGAACTCACAAAGATCCGCCTGGCTCTGCCTCCCGAGTGCTGGGATTAAAGGCGTGCGCCACCACGCCCGGCTATAAATGTATAGTATTAATGAACTTTTTTCATCTAGGCTAACTGTGCTCCCTCAAAGAGCTAAAGACCACTATACCTAACAAAAATACCAATACCAGACATGAGAAGCCCTGCTTTGATTGTGGGCCAGAACTGTTTAAGAGACCTCCAAAACATACAGACTGTTGCTGTTGCATTTGGTAACCCTCTAGTGCTAGAAGGTAAGTTCCTATTGCTAAAGACACCATGCACTTCAGAAACAGGGCCCAGAAGCCTCTGAGTTTGAACTGACCAGAATGCCCCCTAACCCTAAGACTAGCATTCATTGTCCCAGGAAGCATCATTCAAGTTTTTAAATGAGGGAGACAGTCAACATTCCAACCTAACTATGACACCTATGAACCTGATTAATGACCATTACTGAACAATAAACCTACAGGTACAGTGGTGGCACACATACCTGACAATAACCAACTACTCTAAGTGGACTTAAGACCCACTCAACAAGAAAGATATCATGGCTGGTATTGGAAACCTAGCTAATATTTTATTACTAGTGAAGACATAGTTATTGGAGAAGAATCTACAACCTAGGAATATGTATGTATACACAAATATGTAGAGGGCAAGCAATAACAATTGATGAAAAAATAGGTCATTAATTTGAAGGAGAGCAGGGAGGAGTGTAGATGTAACAGTCTTATTAAATAAGAAACACAGAGCCAAATGCAGAGTTAAAAGCCCAAGAGGTCAGAGCAGTAGCTAATGGCCTTCTTACCCTTTGCTGCCACTGCCGTCCTCCCCCTGAGAAAGAGTCCTACTTCCTGTGTATCTATCTTTTATTGACTTTCTGTTCTGCCTTCTCATTGGTTGTAAACTCAACCATATGACCTCCTCATCACTTCCTGTTTATACAGACCTCTAGGTCTCTATGGTTGGTATTGAGATTAAAGGTGTGTTTTTCCATGCTGGCTGTATCCTTGAACACACAGAAATCTGCCTGTCATGTGATTGGGATTAAAGATGTGCACCACCACTGCCCAGCTTCTGCTATGGCTTGATATTAGCTCTGACCCCCAGGCAACTTTTATTTATTAACATACAAATAAAATCACATTTCAGCACAAATAAAATATATCATTATAGGGGAGTATATGGGAAGGTTTGCAGGGAGAAAAGGGAAGAGAGAAATGTTGTAAGTAAAATATAATTTCAAAATTAGCAACAAAATGAAACATGCATTTGGAGTATACACTCACCTGCAAAGTCTACATAAATTCACCAAACCATTACCATAAAAGTTTTTGTGGTGGTTTTAATAAAAATGGCCCCCACAGGTTCATATATTTGAATACTTAGTCCCTATTTGGTGGCATTGTTTGGGAAAGATTAGGAGGTACGGACTTTGTTGGAGGAGGTATGTCAAGGGGATAGTCTTTGATGATTCAAAAGACTCATGCCATTCCCAGTCTCTTTCTCTGTTTCATACTCAGATACTGCTCCAGTACCATTCCTGCCTATCTAATCATGCTCTCTGTCATGATGGTGTGAAACTCTAAGTTCCAAATAATCTCTTTCTTCTATAAGTTGTCATGGTCATGTTATCCTATGCATCAATAGGCAAGTAACTAAGCCAAGTGTCTAAATTGATACTAACCAATGGGATCTGGGAGAAAATGAAAATATATTCCTTAAGGTTAGGCTACAAAGAACTTTCATGATGGAATTATTCAATGTGAATTATAATAAAAATTAAACATATAAAAATATATTGCTATGACCTCAATCCAAGATTTAGACAACATGAGCTTGCCTGCTAACCTACCCACTGTTTCACAGGGACTTCTTGGCATCCTGCACTTTTGCTCCTAGGTATGGGTACCAGCCTAGTCTCCCTCTCACCCACCTTCTCCTGAGGATGATGTTGCATCCTGTATCCACCTTTAGGACCCACTGCACTGTGATTCCAGCTCCTGTCACCCAGGGACAACCTGTAGAAATTGGTTATCCTTCTGCAGACTTTCGAAGAGCTGCAACAAGAATGTTCTAGTCCTACAGAAGGTTTGCTCCTGGACTCAGAAGTTGCACTGATCCATAGTTGAGCAGGGACCACTTATGACACCACATTTGTACATGAACACAGAGTTACCCCAAGACTAAAGCACAAGTGACATTCAGTTTGTCTACAACCTGATAAAATTGATGTACCAGTGAACAAAGATCCAAACACCCACTCATTAAAGATCAAACCTGATATTCTCTTCAAGAAGTACCACCAATGACCTAACTCAAGATATCTAGGTCCCATCACAAAAGCACAAACAACATGAATAATCTAAGTGACATCATACAGAAATTAGTATGCCCATTGTAATGCTCCCTGAGAAAAACAGCTTAGCTGATTAAAAAAGACAATGATTGCAAAATAGAGTTCAAGGAACTCAAAGAAAATATGCATACAATCCAGAATGAAGAGCGAGAAAACAAACAGGTGAAGTTAAAAATTCAAGATATGAAAATAGAACAATATAGGATTACTTTTTTGTATACTTTATTAGTTCTTTGAGAGTTTTGGGTTTCACACAATACGTTTTGATCATATTCTCTTCATATCTTTCCAGATCCTTCCTCTTCACCATCCACTCAAGGCTGTGTCCTTTGAGACCAATTTGTGCTACTCCAAATATGGTCAACTTACCAAGGGCTACACTCTTAGAGAAAATTGATCTTTCATTTCTTATAGCTAACAGCATCCGATTGCTCCACAGCTATGGGTGGGATTGTATGGCTAACTCCCCTCCTCATGCTGGAGTTTGGTTTGACTTGGGTTTGCATAGGCTTTATACATGCAGTCACAAACACTGTGAGGTTTTTTGTCATTGTGAGTTTTTATGTACAGCTACTCTGCTGTATCTAGAAATTGTTCCCTTGTAGTATTGCATCACCTCTGACTCTTAGACTCATTTTGCTCCCTCTTCCACAACGATCCCTGAGTCTTTGAGGGTATATATTCCCTTCTACACTGAGTATTCTGCAGTCTCTTATTTTATATACCTTAACTAGTTGTGTCTCTCTGTTAATCACCTTCCAAAGACAACAGAAACTTCTCAGATTAGGGTGAAATGTGCATTGATCTGTGTATATAATGATAAATTATTAGATGTCAGTTTAATTATACATTGATTTAACAGCATAATAGTAGTAGGCCATTCCCTAAAGCTTAGACCTGTTTAGTCATAGCTTCTCGGCCTAAAAATTGTACCAGGTATGGGTTTCCTCTTGTGAAGGAGGACTTGAAATCTAACCCAAAAGTGGTTGATTACTCTCCTGATTTTTGTACCAATAGCACACCAATCAACATGTCTTCAGAGATCACAGCTGGGTATAAATGATGATTATGTTTTCCCCCAGTAGTCTGAATAACACCCTTAATTATTATGAAATCTATCTAGTAGGGGTGAGCTCTCCAGGACTCTACTGACTTGATTCATCATGTTTGATGACTCGAGTACATAGTGTCTTCAGCAGTAGGGGCTTACCATTAAGTTCTGGGAGGTAACCAAGATCAATGACAATAGCCTGTAACATTTGGGGGTCTACGGGACCTCATTTTCTAAAAACTCCAAAATAAATAATGTATTCTCAATATTGGACTTTTTATTTCTTAGCCTCTGGTATCTAGTTGGGGGAATCGTTGCCCTATTATATAATAACTCCGCGCGTGCGCTCTCTCTCTCTCTCTCTCTCTCTCTCTCTCTCTCTCTCTCTCTCTCTCTCTCTCTCTCTCTCTGTGTGTGTGTGTGTATGCATACTGAAGCAGAAGACAGAGGAATGCTTATTGGCTTACTCCCCATGTCTTGCTCAGCCTGCCCTCACACACACACACACACACACACACACACACACACACACACACACACACACACACACACACACACATTTCTGCAGTAGTGCAGTAGTAGGTTTTTCATGTCTTTTTTTGAAAGTTTTTTAGTGTTATTTATTCCTGTCCACATTCTCTCTTCTACACTACTCTCAGTTCCCCAATGCCAGTTTAACCCTTTCTGTTCCATTATTTCCCTTTGACCCTTTACCATATTCATTCTATCTATCCTCCCTTGAACACCCCTCCTTATGGTTCCTTAGTAATTTCCTGACATCTATGAGTATTCCAAATGAAACAAACATATCTGAAGATTCAAAGGTTACATCCACAAATGAGAGAAAATATATGACATTTGTCTTTCTGGGCCTGAGTTACTTCACTTAGAGTAATTGTTTTCAACCCCATCTATTTACTTATACTTTAATTTTTCTAATAGCTGAATAATAGTCTACCGTGTAAACATACTACATTTCCATTATGCATTCAGCAATTGGTAGACATTTGGGCTGTTTTCATTTCCTAGCTATTGTGAGTAGAGCAGTGAATGTGAATGAAAAGATCTCTCGAGAGTAGGATGTGGAATCCTTTGGGTTTATTCTCAAGACTGGTATTGTTGGGTCATAAGGTAGATATATTTTCAGTTTTTTGAAAAAATTTCACAATGACTTTCATAGTGGTTGCACCAGTTTGCATTCCCAACAGCAGGGAATAAAGAGTTCTTCCCCCACATCTACATCAGCATTTGTCATCATTTGTGTATCTCAGTCATTCTGATTAAGGGAAAAGGAGATTAAGATAATCTCCAAAGTAGTTTTAAATTTCATTTTTCCTGATGGATAAGAATATTTAACATTTTAAAAGTGTTTCTAAGTTATTTGCATTTCATCTTTTGAGAAATCTGTGTTTAATTTTATGTCCCATTTTTAACTGTGATGTTTAATTGCCCTTGATAGCTTTATTGCTGTGATAAACACCATGACCAAGAGCAATCTGTGAAGGAAAGGGTTATTTCTTCTTCATTTTAAAGTACATCATGGGAAGTCAGGTCAGGGACTCAGTGAAATAACCTTGAGTCAGGAACTGAAGCATGCATCCCTTAGGGAAGTGCCTTTTACTGTCTTGCTCCTCAGGGCTTGCTCAATCTGCTCTCTCATGCAACCCAAGACCACTTGTCTGGGGCTAGAACTCCCATCATGGGCTGGGTCCTCCCATATCAATAGTCAATCAAGAAAATGTCTCACAGACTTGCCTATATTCCAACCTAGAGACATTTTCTCAGTTGAAGTTCCCTCTTCTCAAATGATTCTACCTGTGTCACGTTGATAAAAAACTAACTAGCACAACTGTCCCCTTGTCAGTTTGGCACACAAATACATCACTTTTAAACAAATGACCTTTCTTTTCTTGTTTATCCCCAAGATCTTATGTCAATATCCAAATATAAAACATTAATTAAAAGTCCCAGTCTCCTAAAATTTTCTAAACTTTAAAAACTAAGTTTTCATTAAAAATCCAATGTCTCTTTAAAAGTTCAAACTCTCTTAACTGTGGGCTCTTATAAATTAAAAAATAAGTTACACACTGCTTATTCTAGGAGGGAAGAACCAAGGCATGGTCACAGTCAAAGCAAAGTCTAAGCAAAGTTCTACAGAGTAAATCAAATCCTATTATCTCAATGTCTTGCATATGGAAATCACTCATGATCTTTTAGCCTCCAAAAGGTTTAGGTAGGTCAACTTCTCTGGCTCTGCCATTCATAGCACACATAGCTTATCTTGCAGGCTCTGAGCAGCTTTAATTCCTAGTTACCACTGTGATTCTGCTGACCAGGCATTTCCAACTTGCTGGGGGCTCCACTACAACTAAAGCTTCACCTTCACTGAATGGCTTCTTCTGGCCTATCTTCAAGGACTCAAATCCTGCTACATAGTGCCAGACCTCGGCTCCTAACCTTTCAACTGTGCAGCTCCCACGCTGCCAAAACCAGTAAAACAGGACACTTTTTTTTGAGACAGGGTTTCTCTGTGCAGCTTTGGAGCCTGTCCTAGAACTCACTTTGTAGACCAGGTTGGCCTTGAACTCACAGAGATTGGCCTGGCTCTGGCCTGGCTTTGCCTCCTGAGTGCTGGGATTAAAGGTGTGCGCCACCACCGCCCGTCAAAATGGGAAACTCTTATGCACTACCCAAGCTCAGCTGCCAGCTTGAGATGTAGCCTTGGAACCCTCTGTATCACAGCTTCTGTGTGCTAACCCAAAGGAAACACTTTCCCAAGATTTTTGCTTCAGTAATGCTGATCTCTTCTTAACCACAGGTGATCTTTAAGCTCATCATCTGCATTGCTCTAGAATTATCTGCCAAGCTCCCATGAACAGCTCATTATGCTATAAGCATTCAACATTTCCAATCCAAAGTTCCAAAGTTCTTGTACAATCCTTCCTAAAACAACATGGTCAGGTCTGTTGAAACAATACCTTACAAACCTGGTACCAATTTCTGTTCTACTTTGTTTTATATTGCTATGACTAAAAACCCCATGATCAAAGTCAACTTGAGGAAAGGGTATATTTGGCATACACTTCCCAATCACAGTTCATCATTGAGGGAAGTCAGGGTTGGGACTTGATCAGGAACCATGGTGCAGAGACTAAAGCAAAAGCCATGGGGAATGCTGAATATTGGTTTACTTCCCACAGCTTGCTCATCCTGCTCTCTTAGACAACTATGAACCCAGGGTGCCACTGCCCACAAGAGGATAGGTCCTCCCACATCAATCATTAATCAAGGAAATGTACCCCCAGAGTTTCCTACAGAAAACAGTTTCTCATTACTATTCCTACTTTCCAAATGACCATAGCTCATGACAAGTTGATGAAAACTAACCAAGACAGTTTTTGGGGGTTCTTTATATATTCTAGATACAAACTCTCCATTAGATCTATAGATGGTAATTATTTTTCCCATTCTATAGATTGCCTCTTTACCCACACAATTGTGTCCTTTACTGCACAAAAGCATATATATTATATATTTACAAACATTATACATTGTAAACACCATTAGCTTCATGAAGTCTCATTTATTAATTATTGGTATACTTGCTCTATTGGGGTCCTGTTCATACAGTCTTTCATGTAAAATGAGTTCAAGTATATCCCCTATGTTCTCTTCTTTCAGATTAAGGATATTGGCTCTTATATTGAGGTTCTTGATACATTTTCAGTTCAGTTTTGTACATGGTGAGAGACAAGGATCAAGTTTCATTCTTGTACATGTAGCTATCCAGTTTAGGTTGCACCATTTGTTGAAGATGCTGTCTGTTTTCCAATACGCATTGTTAGCTTGTAAAAACTCAGGTGGCTATAGAATTATGAATTTATGTGCAGGTCTTCATTTCTATTCTATTGGTTAATGAATCTGATTTTATGTCAGTACAATGTTATTTTCATTACTATTTCTTTGTAGTATTAATTGAAATTTGAGGTGTTGATAGTTTCAGAAGTTTTATGGTTGTTGTTTAAGATTGTTTGGGCTATCTTCTGCCTTTGTATTGCCATATGAAATTTAAGATTATATTTTCAGTTTGTGTCAAGAGTTGCACTAGAATTTTGTACTGGGAATTGCTTTGAGTTTATAGATTGCTTTTGAGTTTGGGAGATGCTATCATATTATGGGAAATGTTCAGTTTCTCTTTTCAGTGTCTTAAGGTTTTCATTATGCATGTTTTTCACTTCTTTAGAAGTTAGAATTTTTTCCAAGGTATTTTGAGGCAATTGTAAATGATATTGTTTACTTGATGTCTTTCTTGATGTGTTTGCCATATGTATATAGGAAGGAGACAGATTTTTTTTTTGGTGGAATACTTGGGTTATTTTACATAAAGAACTATATCACCTGCAAATAAAAATAGTTTGACTTATTTCTTTCCTGTTAGTGTCCTCTTTATCTCTTTTCACTTGTCTTATTGCTCCAACTAAGACTTCAAATAGTATTTTAAGAAGAATTAAGTAGAATGGACAGCATTGTCTTGTTTCTCATTTTATTGGAAATTTACTGAGTTTTAATCCATTTATGTTCATCAGATATATTGATGTATAATTTTCTTTTTTTGTTGGATCATTGTCTGGTTTGGGTATTCTGGCAATACTGGTTTTATAAAATAAATTTGAGAATGCTCCTTCATTTTCTACTTTTTGGAATAGTTTGAGGAGTATTGATGTTAGTTCTCTGGAGGTCTGGTAGAACTCTATGCTGAATCCTATGCTTTTGTAGTAGAGATATTTAATGTTACTGCTTTTTTTAACCTGGTGTTATGGGCCTATTTAAACTATTTACCTCATCTTGATTTAACTTTAGTTGGTTGTATATATCTAGAAATTCACCCATTTCTTTGAAATTTTCCAGTTTGGTGGAATATAGGTTTTTAAAATAGTTCTTATGATTCTCTGAATTTCCTCAGCATCTGTTGTAATATCTTCCCTTTCACCTCTAATTTTATTAATTTGGGTTCTTTCTCTGTTTATCTGGTTATTTTGGCTGAAGGTTTGCCAATCTTGTTAATCTTTTACTTTGTGAAACTGTTTCATTGATTATTTGTGTGGGTTTTTTTGTTACTAATATATTAATTTCTGTCTTGATTTTGAAAAATCCCTTTACATTTACTTTTCTGGGGGTATTGATTTTTTCTAGAGCCTTCAGATGCATCTTTAAATTATTAGTTTGATATGTCTCATTTTTTAATCTGGGTACATAGTGCTACTAACCTTCCTCTTATGACTGCATTCATGATCTCCCATAGATTTGGGTATGTCACATATTCAGTTCTAGGAATCTTATAATTCCCTTTTTGACTTATTTCTTCCTTCAGTTTTGGCTTAGTAGTGTGTTATTTAGCTTTTATGAACTTATGTGCTTTCTGTCTTTTCCTTAGTGCATGGTGGTCAGAAAGATTTCAGGATGTAATTTTTCTGTATTTGTTGAGATTTGCTTTGCATCCTAGTATGTGGTCTCTTTTGGAAAAGACTCCAATGGGCTGGTAAGAAAAAAGTGCATTCTTTAGTGTTTTATTGGAATATTTTTTAGACATCTCTTACGTCCATTTGATTTATGATGTCACTTAACTTCAGAGTTTCTCCATTTAGTTATTTTTTTCCCAGATGATCTATCTATTGGTGAGTGTGTGATACTAAGATCACTATGTTGGTGTTGATCTGTGGTTTTAAGTTTAGTAGTGTTTTTATTTTTTCATGAAATTGAATGCTTTTGTGTTTGATGCATCTATATTTAAGATTGTAACATTCTATTGGTGATTTTCTTCTTTAATGAAGATAAACTGTCTCTCCTTATATTATGGAATAGTTTTAGTTTGAAGTCAGTTTTGTTGCATATTAAATGCTTGTTTCTTGGTTCCATTTGCTTGGAATATTTTTTTTTCACTCTTTTACTCTAGGTGCTCTCTATCATGCTCATGAGATGTGTTTCTTAGAGGCAGCACAAAAAATACTGCTTGTGAGTCTTTGTTATTTTATTGGGTAGTTGAAATTATTAAAATCAAGTTATTATTGAACAATCTGTAAACATTCCTGTAATTTTATTGCTTTTGTGGTGTTGTTATAGAATTTTTTGATTAAGTGTTCTCGAATTATTTGTTCCATGTACTTTCTTGTGTTTAACCTTCTTTTAAGACCTAAATATTCCTTCAAGTAGAGCTGGATTAGATCTCATAAATTAACTCTTTTTATCATGGAAAACTTTATTTTCTCCTTAAATTATGACTGATAGTTTTGTGAGGTATAGTAGTCTGTGCTGATATCTGTGGCCTTTCATAATTTTCAAAACATAAATCTAATTCCTTCTGGCTTTTATGGTCCACTGATGTTATGTTTATGGGTGTGCCTTTGTATGTGAGTTTTACCTTTCTCTCATACTGTTTTAATATCCTTTCTGTTTTCTGTACATTCAGTGTTTTGGCTACTATATAACATACAGAGTTTCTTTTCTGGTATTGTCTATTTGGTGTTCTGTATGCTTCTTGGATTTTATAAGCATTTATTTCCTTAGATTAGAAAGAGTTTTTTAACCATTTTATTGGATTTTTTTTCTGTGCCTTTGAACTGGGACTCTTCTTTTTCTTTCTTTCTCTTTTTAAAAAGGTTTTGTGTATGGATGTCTTGCCTACATGTGCACCTTGCATATGTCTGGTGCCTGAGACAACCAGAAACCTGTGTTGTATTCTATGGAGCTAAAGTTACAGCCAGTTGTGAACCACCATGTGGGTGCTGAGGACTGAACCTATGCAAGAGCAGTATGTGCTCTTAACCACCGAGCCATCTCTCCAGCTCCTTCTTTTTCATGTATAACTGTTAATTTATAGTTTTTGTCTTTTTATAGTGGCTCAGAATTACTACATATTTTGTTCTTTTTGTTCTGAATTTGACATTTTCTTTTTATTGGATGATCCAGTTCCTCTATTTTAATTTCAACACCTAATATTCTCTCTTACATTTTATCTATCTATTGTTGAGACTTTCTTCTGAATTTTTGTTTGAATTATTGAATAAGTTTTCATTTCAAGTTTTATATAATTTTTCTTTTCACAGAAGGTCTACCTACTTATTAAATTTTGAATAGTTTTCATATCTTGAATTGTTTTTATTTCATTCATCTGATTGTATTTCCAAAGTCTTCATTGTAGCATTTATTCATATCCTCCTTGGGTTTTTGATTATGTTTATTATTGATATTTTGAAATCATTGTCTTATATACCATCTAAATTGCTTTTCTTAGGGGATGTTTCAAGGAGAGTACTAATTTTGAGAGGGCTTGTCATTTTGATGAATCATAGTTGTGTATTTGTACTTAAACATCTGAAGTTGGATTATTTGCTGTATTTCTAGTATTCATTCTCTCTCTTATTTAATGGGTATTTCAGCTCCATTTCCTGTTACTCCACCTTGGAGTACTGGGCTTAGTCATAGCTAGGTGATATTGATGATTATTTTTATCTTATGGTAACATGTGTAGAACCTACCAGCACCAAGAACACTAGTAAATAGGAGTTACATCAGTCAGCAACATCTCAGCATCTCCATGTTCAATGACATCAGTAAGTGGTGTCTTCAGTAATAGGGCCTTACTTTCAAATCGAGGAGGGCAACCAATAACGCTGTCAGTAGCATGTAATAGTGTGGTAATAGTGTGTGTGTGTGTGTGTGTGTGTGTGTGTGTGTGTGTGTGTGTCTATAGGGCCACTATGGCCAATGGCTCAATAAGATGAAACCCATTCCTGCATTAGGGGGTTTCCTTGGTAGAATGTCTAGTTGGGACATTGTCTCCCCCATTATATGGTGACTCCACTTAAATTCCTTTCATAAATGTACAATCTGAGAGGCCCTAAGTTCTTCAGAGTCCCAGATACTGGCTTTGACAATACTTGCATGCTTTTAGACACTTTCAGTTCCCTATCAACCTACCACAGTAAGTAGATGCAAAGATATTTTCTTCCGGAGGGCAGAAACAAACTGAATACTTCTTTCAGTGATAACCCATTCTGATAAAACATAATACAACCACACATTTAAAAAATAAACTTATTTACCAAAGTCTCGTAGTCTTTCTCTAAGTACAAGCTTAATATAGAGCAAAGGAACAAAGGAATTTCCTGTGTGATGAAGGCACCTTGATTTCAGATATGTTTCAAAATAAACAGAAATTTCCCTTGTGAGTCATTTGGGAGATTCCTGTGTTTGGCATCACTGGGGAGGAGACAACTTTATTCACAAAGGTACTTCAGTTTACCCAAAGGACTAGGCTGAGAAACAGGGTCAAAATTCAAGTGACCTTCCAGAGTCATAGGGAGATACCTCTTAGTTTTTGTTGAGTGCACAGGGAGGTATATTTTTTGATAAAAGCAGGATTCCACATATCTATCCTCACTAATCAAATCCAGGATAAATAGACACGTTTTAATCTATGTGACCTGGCTCTGCAAAGTAGGAGTGGACCCCTCCAAGGCACTGGTAGGCAAAGGTCATCTGTTACGTTAGTATATCCCCTTTCCAGTTTTTATTTTATCTATTGGACTGGAACGCAATTCACTAATGCTCTAATCAACTTAGCGGCAAAATCAAATCCTTACCTGTCTGACAAACTGTTCACCTGATTTCACCATCACCTGACAAGAGTCCATTGCCTTTGTTGTGAGGTCTATTTTGAATAGATTGAATTGATTGATTGCTCACTGATGACCCCACTCCCTGCCTTCAGTTCAGAGACTGGGTTCTATGTAGATGATCCCTAAGTTCACCTCACATTCTCATTTTTTAATTTTCAATCTTGCAAATGAAAGCAACAAAACCTATAGTTCACAAACTATTTGTATTTTAACTTTGGTTGTGATAAGCCCTTTCTTTCCTCCACAAATTTATGTTATGGATACTTTCTGGAGAAATGGAATGTTTCATGTTAGAGCAGCAGCAGCAGCAGCAGCAGCAGCAACAGCAACAACAACAACAACAAAATCAAGTTTGGAAAGAATGTTAAAAACCTTCAATCCAAGCCAGGTATGATGGTGCATACCCATAATCTCAGCACATAGGAACCTCTGCAGGAGGACAGAATTCAAGGTCAGTCTGGGCTGTGTAGTGGGCACCATTCTCATAAAAGAAAACAATCTTAATCACTGTTCATTAGTCAGTTTCTTTTAATTGTCTTTATAAACTGTTCTTGTTGAATGAAAGCTGATGTCTTTCACAAGATGTCCATTATCTACTTAATGACAGCATTACTGTTCCGGACAGAACTGAGAGGAAAGGAGGCAGTGCAGGATAAAAAGAATATTAGAGGAGTTAAGAGGGGTCATATGTGGAAGGAAAGAAGGGGGGTGCTCTATCACTTATGTTCTCTGGGCACAGCCCTACACCACCATGATGTGCATACTCATTGCATAATTTGTTGGTCTTGTGGTTCTGGAGTCAAGAAGTGTATGCAAACAGTTAATATAGAAACCCTCTAGCAGAGCCTATACCTCTGGCTTTTCCAACAATGACTTTTTAAAGTTTCCTCAGATATGCTGAGGAAACAGTGGTTGCAAGCTAGTGTGGGGACATCAGGTCATTAACCTTTGTTGCTTTTGAAAGCCTCATCCACAAATTAGAAAGAAACAGAGATGCCCTTTCCTTAAATTTTTTAAGCTTGCTCTCAATCAAATACCTTTGTGGTTGAGCAAAGGATTTGAACCTAGCTCATTTAGTTTTAGAGCCCATGTTCTTAGTTTGGCTTCACTGTTTTTGTACTCAAGTCTTTATTATAACCCAACTTTCTGATCATTTCAGGTCTCTATGCTCTGTATCCAGGGTATGAAGCAGCCCTGAGTAAGTGGGACAATCACTTGGTAGAGAGGAAAAAGACAGCTTTTGTACCTCTTCTCTAAAATGGTTCTTATAATTTTTAAGATGATATATTACTCTGATTTTTAAAAGATGATAAAGAAAGAATATAAAAGTAACCCAAAAGCAAGTCCAGGAAACAATATAGAAGATTTTAAGAGAATGCTACTGCTTATGTAGTTATACCCAAAGTAGGCCCCTTTCTCTCTGAATTTAAAACTGGGTGGAAGTCTGCCCTGTGGAACTCTTCTTCTTTTTACCTTTGTCAGATGATACTGACAAGCTTTTGTAGCTGGGTTCCCAGACAGGCATGTTGTTAGCAGCTGCAGATCCACAGTGGGTCTAAACTTCATCACTGCCTGCTGATAGTGACACAAGGAGAGTGACACAAGGTCTCCGTGCTTCCATGTAAATTGTGACTCCACTTGTAAAGTACTTGCAGTGCTGGTGGTAAGTTTGAGGGATGATTTTTATGTGTCCTAGATTCTCAGCACTTGGAAGAGTATCTGGGGTAGACATATTATCCTTAACAGCAGCAGCAATATTCAGTAGTCTGGCTGTGTTGTGTCATAATTACAGTTCTTTTTCTGAGATCTGATATCATAGGTATGCTTTGTAGCAGGTGTAGGGAAATCCTTTCTTTTTTTATTTTTTTATTATTAAGAGATTTTCTATTCATTTTACATACCAACCACAGATTCCCCTCTCCTCCCTCCCCTTCCCCCCCTCCCCTTCCCCCCAACCTAAGCTCCATTCCCACTTCCTCCAAGGCACGGTCTCCCATGGGAAGTCAGCAGAACCTGGTACATTCAGTTGAGGCAGATCCAGGCCCCTCCTCCCTGAAACAAGGCTGCAAAAAGTGTCCCACCATAGGCACTAGGCTCCAAAAAGCCAGTTCATGCACCAGGGACGGGTTCAATCCCACTGCCCGAGGCCCCCCTAAACAGTTGGAGCTAAACTATCCAGAAGGGAAGAAATTCTTTCTTTACAGGTTCCCCATGCTACCCTCAACGAGTTCAGAGTCTGAATCATTAGATGCTAGGTGTCCGGTGGAGGTCAGAACTGCAGAGACTGTCAGTTAGTTCTATAAAATCCTTGGAAAGTTGGAATTCATACTCTATAGGATGGCCTCTAGGTTTCTACAGCATAGTGAAAAATGGGATCAGCATATTATAAACGTCTGTAGGTGTAACAATGGGAAGGACCAATTGTTAGCACACAATTCCATCAATACACATGGTTCAGGGTACTGCAACGTGTGCAGGAGAATGGAATTTGATGTCAATGGGCCTTCAAAGCCAGAACATTCCTCAGGAAACTTAAATACTTTCTGAAGCTCTGAATAACCAGCGATTTTTCATTTGTATGATTTTTATATTTTTATGTTCTGCTCCAATCCTTCATTGCAATTTATGTTGAAAAACAACAACAACACAAAAACCCAAGCCTTAGAGAAACTAGACAACAAATTTATTGTCTGACTCAAAGGTTTATTTAAGGCTTTCTGGCTATTTGTGTTAATAACTTCTTTGTTACACCACATGATACTTTATGATCCTGTTCATAACTTTTCTTATCTCACCTTGCTTTTCTCAACCATAAGGTGGTCACTCCATAATTTCTATAAGGAGCTTCATCCAGAATTGGGACCTTGAAATTAGTAAAGTGTGTTGAGCCTCATGCTCTGCTGAAACAGCAGGGTTTGGGGAGAACTTCTCTGTTTACTCTGTGCTCTGTTGCTGGTGAGTGAATTTCACCAAAGTTCAACTGAAGAGGAGAGTTAGGATTCCTTAACTCACTCAAAAGTTCCCAAATTATACATATTACATTCATGGTTGGTTGCACTGCCAGGTTCTGGATAGGACATAAACAGAATGGTTTTTATTCTGCACTCTCTGCTCTGTGGTACCTAAATGGGTGCCATTTATTGAAGGCTTAAATAAAATCTTTTAAGTTGTTTTTATTGTATCTGTTTAAAATTATGAGAAAATACACTCACACCCTTGGGTTACGCCTTCATAGCCTCTGACTTCAGAATCAGAGAATCTCAAACCCCCTCCTCAAATGGCCTCTTTAAAATGAAACAAATTAGAAATAACCCTGCACCCCACAACGTAGTGAAAAGATGAAAGGAGAGGAAAATAAAATTGATGTGACAAGAGACATTACTTTAAATGTCTTAAATGACAAATACTGGTACTTTTTGAAGTGGGGAGCTCTTTATCTTGTGTCCTTGGTTCTCCATGCTCTCTCTGAGATTTCACAAACCTCCTCCGAATTTTCTCTGTTGTGCTTTCTTTTAGATATTCCCTCTTGTCTATAACTCACCAGATTACCAGACTACACCCAGGAAGAGTGTGTAATAAGCATCTCTCCCTCCATATTTATGTTCTCCTCTTTCATATGTGTCTGGTCCTGATGAAGTGAAGATACCAAGTAAGGGGAAAGGAAAGAATAAAACCATGGTTCTTATTTTAAATTACTTTTTTGTATGTGAGTTAAAGAAGTCCAACTCTCTTCTTCAGTCCACTCTCTCCCATTCAGGTACCACAGAGCAGAGAGTAGATAGAGTGGAGAATAAAAACCATTCTGTTCATGTTTTTGTGTAAACTAGAACTAGCTATATTTTGTGTGTTTTCATTATATGTTCTCCTTTACAGAAGCCAAAGTATGATGACCTTATCCTGGGAAAATCAAACGATGATAGTGGAGTTTGTTCTTCAAGGATTCTCTTCCATCTTACAGCTAAATATTTCCCTCTTTATAGTGTTTTTCATCTTCTACATCCTAACTGTTTCTGGAAACATCCTCATTGTCCTCCTAGTTCTGTACAACCATACTTTGCATACTCCCATGTACTTTTTTCTAGTGAACCTGTCCTTTCTGGAGGTCTGCTACACCTCCAACATTGTCCCCAAGATGTTGCTGATTATCATAGCTGACCAGAAGACTATCTCAGTGGTTGGCTGCTTGGCACAATTCTACTTCTTTGGATCCCTTGCTGCAACAGAGTGCCTCTTGCTTGCAGTAATGTCCTATGACCGCTACCTTGCCATCTGCCAGCCTCTCAGATATCCCATCCTGATGACTGGCTCTCTCTGCCTAAGGCTGGCTACTGGATCTTGGTTCTGCTGCTTCCTCCTCACAGCCATCACCATGGTCCTGCTGTGTAGACAAACCTTTTGTGGCCCTAATGAAATTGACCACTTCTTTTGTGACTTTACCCCTCTGATCCATCTCTCCTGCATGGACACTTCATTGACTGAGACCATTGCCTTTGCCACGTCTTCCGCAGTCACTCTGGTCCCATTTCTCCTCATCACAGTTTCTTACTCATGCATCCTCATTGCCATCCTAAGAATCCCATCTGGCACTGGCAGGAGGAAGGCTTTCTCCACCTGTTCATCCCATCTCACTGTCGTCACAGTATTTTATGGAACACTGATTGCCACATATCTTGTGCCCTCTGCCAACTCCTCCCAATACTTGCGTAAAGGGTTCTCTCTGCTCTATACTATCCTGACACCTATGTTTAATCCCATTATCTATAGCCTGAGAAACAGAGACATCCATGAAGCTTTGAAGAAATGCTTGAGTAAGAAGCCAGGCTTTCTCATATGACATGAAAAAGAAAAGAGCTATGACAGTGGCCTCTGAAAATGGCTATGGACACTGATGATTTCTGACAGCTTCAGATGGATTAGTATCCCATGTCATGGTCTAAGAAGGTCATATTCTGTCCTGCCATCTCCAGGCATCATGGATTCTTGTAAAATAAAGGCCAATAATCAATATGAAGTGATAAGAATTTTAACTAATTTATGCAAATATTCACTGAAAGTCAATTATGCTCAAGGTACTTTGCTAAACAAAACATATGATAAAACAGATGAAAAAATCACTGAGGCATTCTTTTCTCTCATCAAACTCACAGTTTAGTAAGAAGAAAATCATCAGTCAAATACTCAATATAACACCATGAATATAAATACAAAATTATACTGATGATTCAAAGTAATAAGATGACCAGTACATATCTATCAGAATGGCCCAAACATAGAACACTGACAGCACCAAATGAAAAACATCTCATTGCTCGTAGACACACAACATTCTCAGCCACTTTGAAAGATAGTCTTGCAGTTTTTTACAAAACTGAACATGCTTTTTCAATATTATTGAGCAATTACACCCTTTGTTCAAATTCAATGAAAACTTATTCCTATAAAAGAAAAATGCACACAGATTTTTTATAGCTGAATTATTTATAGCTGCCAAAAATTGGAAGCAACCAAGATGTCATTCAGTATATGATTGGGTAAGTCCAGAAAATAGAAGGCTATTTAGTTCTATAAAAAGGAGTTGAATCACTGAACAATGAAAAAATACAGAGAAAGCACAAAGAAATACCACTAATGCTACTGAAAAAGCTACATTATCCATGTTTCCAACTATACAATATTCTTGAAAGGACAAAACCATAGCAACAGTAAAAGAAGCAGTAGTTGCCAAGCATTGGGAGCCAGGAAGCATGGATAAGTAGACTATAAAACAATTACAAGAGAGTGAAACTATGTGATTCTGTTAAGGTAGCTATGTGTCATTACATGTTTGAAATTCAGAGAATGTACAATATCTACAGTGAGCCACAATTGGTCATTTGGTGATGATGATGTTTCCTGGCATAACAATTGGACCCCATTAGATATGAGATTTGTGTATTGAAAAGGCTAAATGTGTAGGAATAGAGGATATGTGAGAACTTGCTATACTTTCTGTTTTGCTGTGAACCTAAAATCTCCATAAAAATAAATCTAAGATGTTATTTGCATGTCAGGAGTGCAGAGCTTTTGTGTCGTTCTCTGAAATATATTTGGCCTATGGGAAAAATATTTTTCCTTTCATTTTTCTTTATTAAGAAATTTTCTACTCACTCCACATACTATCCACAGATCCCCCTCCTCCCACCCCCAGCCCTCTTTCACAAGCGACCCCGCATCCCCACATCCCTCAAATCGAGGTTTCCCATGGGGAGTTAGCAGAGTCCAGCACACTGAGCCTTGGCAGGTCCAAGCCCCTTCCCACTGCACCAAGGCTATGCAAGGTGTCATACCGCAGGCACCAGGTTCCACATGCCTGCCCATAGACCAGGGACATATCCTGATCACCCTGCCTGGGTGCCCCCAAAATAGTTCAAGCCAAACAACCATCTTCCTTATCCAGAGGGCCTAGTCCAGTCCCATGGGGGATCTACAGCCACCAGTCCACAGTTCATGGGGTTCCACTTGTGTGACCAGTCATCTGGTCATCTTTGCACGTCCTCCCATCATGATCTTGATGTCCCTCGCCTGCAGTATCTCTCCTCTCTCATCAATTGGATTCCTGGAGCTCAACCTGGTGCCTGGCCATGGATCTCTGTATCTGCCTCCATCAGTCACTGGATAAAGACTCTATGATGACAGCTAGGTTATTTGCTAGGCTGGTCACTAGAATAGACCAGTCCAGGCACCCTCTGGACCACTGCCAGCAGACCAAGGTGGGGTCAACCTTGTGGATTCCTGAGAGACTCCCCAGCATGCTGCCTCTTCCTATTTCCATGATGTCCTCATCTATCATGGTATCTTCCTCCCTGCCCTCCCACTCTGTCCCTGTTCCAGCTCGACCCTCCCATTTCCCTATGTTCTCATCCTCTGCTCCTTTCTCTGCCACACCCCCACACCCAGTCCACCCATGTAGATCTCATCCACTTCTCCTTCACAGGGTCATCCATGTGTCCCTCCTAGGGTCTTTGCCTGTTAGCTAGCCTCTCTGGAGCTGTGAGTTGCAGTCTGGCCATCTGTTCTCTCACATTTAGAATCCACTTATGAGTGAGTGCATACTATGTTTGTCCTTCTGAGTCTGGGTTACCTCACTCAAGATGATATTTTCTAGTTCCATCCATTTGTCTGCAAATTTCATGATATCATTGTTTTTTACTACTGAGTAGTACTCCATTGTGTATATGTGCCATATTTTCTTTATCCATTCTTCAGTTGAGGGGCATCTAGGTTGTTTCCAGTTTCTTGCTATTATGAATAATGCTGATATGAACATATTTGAGCATGTGTCCTTGTGGTAAGATTGAGAATTCCTTGGGTATATGCCCAAGAGTGGTATAACTGGGTCTTGAGGAAGACTGATTCCCAATTTTCTGAGAAACTGCCATACTGATTTCCAGAGTGGTTGTACAAGTTTACATTCCCACCAACAGTGGAGGAATGTTCCCCTTGTTCCACATCCTCTCCAACATAAGCTGTCTTCAGTGTTTTTGATCTTAGGCATTCTGACAGGTGTAAGATGGTATCTCAGAGTTGTTTTGATTTGCATTTCCCTGATGACTAAGGATGTTGAGCAATTCCTTAAATGTCTTTCAGCCATTTGAGATTCTTCTGTTGAGAATTCTCTGTTAAGCTCTGTAACCCATTTTTTAAAATTGGATTGTTCAGTATTTTGATGTCTAGCTTTTTGAGTTCTTTATATATTTTGGAGATCAGCCCTCTGTCAGATATAGGGTTAGTGAAGATCTTTACCCATTCTGTAGGCTGCCATTTGGTCTTATTGACTGTGTCCTTTGCTCTACAAAAGCTTCTCAGTTTCAGGAGGTCCCATTTATTAATTGTCACTCTCAGTGTCTGTGCTACTGGTGTTATATTTAGGAAGTGGTCTCCTGTGCCAATGCGTTCAAGACTACTTCCTACTTTCTCTTCTATCAAGTTCAGTGTAACTGGATTTATGTTGAGGTCTTTGATCCACTTGGACTTAAGTTTTGTGCATGGCAACAGATATGGATCTATTTGCAATCTTCTGCATGTTGACATCCAGTTATGCCAGCACCATTTGTTGAAGATGCTCTCTTTTTTTTCATGGTACAGTTTTGGCTTCATTGTCAAAATCATATGTTCATAGGTGTGTGGATTAATGTCAGGGTCTTCAATTTGATTCCATTGGTCCACATGTCAGTTTTTATGCCAGTACCAAGCTGTTTTTATTACTATAGCTCTATAGTAGACCTTGAGGTCAGGGATCGTGATGCCTCCAGAGGTTGCTTTATTATACAGGATTGTTTTAGCTATCCTAGGTTTTTTGTTTTTCCATATAAAGTTAAGTATTGTTCTTTCCAAGTCTGTGAAGAATTGTGTTGGGATTTTGATGGGGATTGCATTGAATCTGTAGATTGCTTTTGGTAAGATTGCCATTTTTACTATGATTCTACCTATCCATGCACATGGGAGATCTTTCCATTTTCTGATATCTTCTTTGATTTCTTTCTTCAGAGACTTAAAGTTCTTATCATACAGGTCTTTTACTTGCTTAGTTAGAGTTACCCCAAGGTATTTTATATTATTTGTGGCTATTGTAAAGGGTTATGTTTCTCTGATTTTTTTTCTCAGCTCATTTTTCATTTGTATATAGGAGGGCTACTGATTTTTTTGAGTTAATCTTGTATCCTGCCACCTTACTGAAGGAGTTTATCAGCTGTAGGAGTTCTCTGGTAGAGTTTCTGGGGTCACTTATGTATACTATCATATCGTCTGCAAATAGTGAAAGTTTGACTTCTTCTTTTCCAATTTGTATCCCCTTGATCTCCTTATGTTGTCTTATTGCTCTAGCTAGAACTTTAAGTACTATACTGAATAAGTATGGTGAGAGTGGACAGCCTTGCCTTGTTCCTGATTTTAGTGGAATCGCTTTGAGTTTCTCTCCATTTAATTTGATGTTGACTGTCAGCTTTCTGTAAATTGCCTTTATTATGTTTAGATATGTTCCTTGTATTCCTGATCTCTCTAGAACTTTTATCACGAAGGGGTGTTGGATTTTGTCAAAGGCTTCTTCAGCATCCAATGAGATGATCATGTAGTTTTTTCTTTGAGTTTGTTTATATGGTGTATTACATTGACAGATTTTTATATGTTGAACCATCTTTGCATCCCTGGGATCAAGCCTACTTGGTCATGGTGGATAATTTTTTTGATGTGTTCCTGAATTTGGTTAGCCAGTATTTTATTGAGTATTTTTGCATCAATGTTCATGAGGGAGTTTGGTCTATAATTCTCTTTCTTTGTTGCATCTTTGTGTGGTTTGGGTATCAGGGTAACTGTAGTCTCATAAATAGAATTTGGTAATGTTCCTTCTGCTTCTATGATGTATAACAATTTGAAGAGTATTGGTATTAGCTCTTCTTTGAAAAGCTGGTAGAATTCTGTGCTGAAACCATCTGGTCCTGGGCTTTTTTTTTTTTTTTTTTGGTTGGGAGAGTTTTTAATGACCATTTCTATTTCCTTAGGGGTTATTGGTCTATTTAAATAGTTTATCTTGTCTTGATTTAATTTTGGTATGTAGTACCTATCCAGAAAATCATCCATTTCTTTCAGATTTTCTAGTTTTGAGAAGTACAGGTTTTTGAAGTATGAACTGATGATTTCTGGATTTCTTCATTGTCTGTTGTTATGTCCCCCTTTTCATTTCTGATTTTGTTAATTTGGAGGCTGTCTCTCTGCTTTTAGGTTAATTTGGATAAGGGCTTATCTATCTTGTTTATTTTCTCAAAGTACAAACTCTTTGTTTCATCAATTCTTTATATTATTCTCTTTGTTTCTATTTTATTGATTTCAGCCCTCAATTTGATTATTTCCTGGCTTCTGTTTCTCCTGGTGTGTTTGCTTCTTCTTGTTCTAGAGTTTTCAGTTGTGTGTTAAGTTACTAGTGTCAGATTTCTCCAACTTCTTTATGTGGGCATTTAGAGGTATGAATTTTCCTCTTAGCACTGTTTTCATGGTGTCCCATAAGTTTGGGTATGTTGTACATTCGTTTTCATTGAATTCTAGGAAATCTTTAATTTCTTTCTTTCTTCCTTGACCCATTGGTGATTCAATTGGGTATTATTCAGTTTCCATGAGATTGTAGGTTTTCTGTAATTTTTGTTGTTGATGAAATCTAACTTTAAGCCATGATGGTCTAATAAGACACAGGAGGTTATTTCAATTTTTTTGTATCTGTTGAGATTTGCTTTGTGACCAAGCATGTGGTCAGTTTTGGAGAAGGTTCTATGGGGTGCTGAAAAGAAGGTATATTCTTTTGTGTTAGGGTGGAATATTATGTATATATCTATTAAGTCTATTTGAGTCATAATGTCTGTTAGTTCCCTTATTTCTCTGTTAAGTTTCTATCTGGCAGACCTGTCTATTGGTGAGAGTGGGGTGTTGAAGTCTCCCACTACTAGTGTATGAGGTTTGATGTGAGATTTAAGCTTTAGTAATGTTTCTTTTACAAATGTCGGTGCCCTTGTATTTAGGGCATAAATATTCATAATTGAGACTCCATCTTGTCGGATTTTCCCTGTGATAAATATGTAGTGTCCTTCCTGGTCTCTTTCAGTTGATTTTAGTTTGAAGTCTATTTTATTAGATATTAGGATAGCTACACCAGCTTGCTTCTTTTTTTTTTTTTTTGGTTTTTCGAGACAGGGTTTCTCTGTGTAGCTTTGCGCCTTTCCTGGAACTCACTTGGTAGCCCAGGCTGGCCTCGAACTCACAGAGATCCGCCTGGCTCTGCCTCCCGAGTGCTGGGATTAAAGGCGTGCGCCACCACCTCCCGGCACCAGCTTGCTTCTTAAATCCATTTGATTGGAAAATCTTTTTCCAGCCTTTTATTCCGAGGTGGTGTCTGTCTTTGAAGTTGAGGTGTGTTTCTTGTATGTAGCAAATGGATGGATCTTGTTTTCATATCTATTCTGTTAGCCTGTATCTTTTTATAGGTGAATTGATACAATTGATAATGATGGATATTGATGACCAGTTATTGTTAATTACTGTTATTTTTTAGTGCTAATGTTGTATGTTTCCCTTCTTTGGTATTTGTTGGTGTGGGACTATCTATTGCCTGTGTTTTCATGGGTGTATCTAACTTCCTTAGATTGGATTTTTCCTTCAAGTGCTTTCTGTAGAGCTGGATTTGTGGATAGATATTGTTTAAATCTGGTTTTATCATGGAATGTTTAGTTTGCTCTGTCTATGTTGATTGATGGTTTTGCTGGGTATAATAGTCTGGGTTGGCATCCATGGTCTCTTAGTATCTGTATAACATCTATCCAGGACCTTCTGGCTTTTAGAGTCTCCATTGAGAAGTCAGGTGTTATTCTTATGGGTCTGCCTCTATATATTACTTGGCCTTTTTCCTTTGCTGCTCTTAATATTTTTCTTTATTCTTTATGTTTAGTGGTTTGATTATTATGTGGCAAGGGGATTTTTTTGGATCCAGTCTATTTGGTGTTCTGTAACCCTCCTGTATTTTTATAGGCATTTCCTTCTTTATGTTAGGAAAGTTTTCTTCTATGGTTTTGTTGAATATATTTTCTGTGTCCTTGAGTTGGTATTCTTCTCCTTCTTCTATCCCTGTTATTCTTACGTTTGGTCTTTTCACGGTGTCCCAAATCTCCTGGACATTTTGGGTCATGATTTTGTTGGCTTTAGTGTTTTCTTTCACTAATGAATCTATTTCTTCTACCGTATCCTCAATGCTGAAGATCCCCTCTTCCATCTCTTGCATTCTGTTGGTTATACTTGCATCTGTAGTGTCTGTTTGTTTACTCAGATTTTCCACTTCCAGCATTCCCTCAGTTTGTGTCTTCTTTATTGACTCCATTTCAGTTTTGAAAACTTGAACTGTTTCCCTCACTTGTTTAATTGTTTTCTCTTGGCTTTCAAGGGATTTACTGATTTCTTCCCATTTTTTGTTTGACTTTTCCTGGATTTCTTTAAGGGAATTTTTCATTTCCTCTTTTAAGATCTCTAATATCTTCTTAAAGTCATTTTTATGGTAGATGTCTTCTTTTTCTTCTGTGTTAGTATGTTCAGGTCTTGCTGATGTAGGTTCTGATGGAACCATGTTGGTTTTTATGTTGTTGACTGTATTTTTGCACTGGCATCTACCCATCTCTTTCTCCTCTTGGTATAAGTGGTGTCTGTGTCTGAGGGAGTCTCTCTTGGTCTGATTGATACTCTTGATCCAGTGGGAGCTCTTGGTCTAGTTGATGCTGATGGACTTTTTGTCTTAGGGGGCAGCTCTTAGTCCAACTGGCGCTAGTGGGCTCTGTCTCAGGGAGTAGCTAGAGTCTTAGCATGTGGTAGATGGTGGTAATCTGACCTGTCTGCAGGAGGTCTGCCTGCCAACTGGCCTCTTAGTCCAGTTGGGTGCTGGCAGGTTCTGTCTCAGGAAAAAGTTACAGTCTCAGAGGGTGGGTGGGATTTAGGGGAGGTCTGGCTTGGATTACAGGGTCTGATGGGGGATAGGGGTAGTCTGTCCTGTGTGCAGGAGGTCTGCCTGCCAACTGGCCTGAAACTGGAACTGGAGTGGGTGGTGGTGTAGGGGCGCAGGTCTGTGCCTCTGGGCCCAAAACCTAGGGACTGGGGTGTTCGGGTATGAGGATAAAGACTTACCTCTTAGTCCAGTCGGGTGCTGGCAGGCACTGTCTCAGGGAATAGTTGCAGTCTTGGAGGGTGGGTGGCAAAAATATCTTATAATACAGATAAAGAAAATGTGATACACTTATATAATGGAGTATTATTCAGCTGTTAAAAATGGCATCATGAAATTTGCAGGCAAATGGATGGAACTAGAAAAAAAATCATCCTAAGTGAGGTAATCCAGACATATAAAGATAAATATGGTATATATTTGCTTATAAATGGGTATTAGCCATTAAGTAAATGATAACCAAGCTACAATCTGTAGGCTCAGAGAAGTTAGGTAAAGAGGAGAGGTCTGGTCGGGGGATACATAGATCTCCCTGGGAGGGAGAAATAGAATAGATTTTATTGACAGACTGGGGGTGGGTGGGGATGGGAGCAGGGGGATCAGTGAGGAGAATGGGGTGGAGGGAGAGAGTGTGGAGAGAGATGACTGGAATTGGGAATCATTTGGGGGTAGTATAGAAACCTAGTGCAGTGGAAACTTTCTGGAATGTATGAAGATGGTACACATGAGGACTCCTAGTAATGGGAGATATGGAGTCTCAACTGAACATCTCATAGCCAGGTGAGTCTTCCACTGGCAGTACTTGGTTGCATTCAATTGAGTTGTTGGCCAATGGGGTCACATGGAAATTCTGAAACAACCCAGCCTGTTGCAAAGACAAAAGATCTTTCTCTGCAAACTGACACCTGGGGCCCTATTGCCAAGAACAGTACCTACACAACTCATTGAACATGGAGACGTTAAGCTGGTACCTACATAGAGCCATGACTCCTACATTCCAGTTTCTTTGGTGTGGGAAGGTACTCTGCAGGCTCCCAAATAAGAAATGTGGACACCAACCCAGCCGCAAAACTTCTGACCTACAATCTATCCTGTCTGCAAAATATGCTAGGACAATGGTGGCACAGAATTTGTGTGAATAGCTAACCAAAGTCTGATTTGACAAGGCCCACTCCACTAGAAGGAACCCAAACCTGATACTGATTGGGTAACCAAGAATCTAACTAGCCCAGAGACATAGGGTAAAACCAAACACTACTAATCTAAAAAAATATATCAATAAAATAACTCTCAGTGTTATTCTGCTATATTCATAGACCAGTGCCTTATCCATCCACCATCAGATAGACTTCCTCCGAGAGCAGATGGGAACAGATGGAGACCCACAGCAAGACATTAGTTGTAGAGAGAATCTAAATGGGAGGTCTCTGTCAAATCTCTCCCCTCAGAGCTCAGGAATCCTGTGGAAAAGGAGGCAGAAAGATTGTAAGAGCCAGAGGGGATGGAGGACACCAGGAGACCAAGGCCCTCTGAATCAACTAAGCAAGGTGCACATGAGCTCACAGAGTCCAAAGTAGCAAGCACAGGGTATACATGCTTCTACATCAGGTCCTCTTTGTGTATGTTATAGCTATTAGCTTAGCAATTTTACTGGACTCCAGACTGTGAAAATGAGTGGGTCTCTGACTCTGGTGCCTGCTGTTGGACTCTTTTTCTCCTGCTGGGTTGCTGTGTCTAATTTAGATATGATGATTTTTTTTGCTTCATTTTATTATATTTTATTTTGTCATGTTTGATTGTTATCTCTTGGAAGATATCTGTTCTTTTCTATTGAGAGACAGAAAGTGAGTGCCTCCAGAGGGGAGGAGAGGGAAAGTTGGGGAAGAACTAGGAGGAATAGAGGGAGGGGAAACTATAATCAGGATACAGTGTATAAGAAAAGAATATATTTCCAATAAAAGAAAAAAATGAAAAAAAGTGGAGGCAAATTTTGTGGAGTTAGGGTCAAGTAAAAACATACACATGTATCTGAAAAGCCCTTTTGGCAGGTCTCAAGATTATTACTGAAAACCCCAGAATTTTTAGGACAATCTCTCATTAAATCATACAGTATTAAAAACATTTACAATATTATTTGTGGAAACTAATATCATTTGAAGCATACATAGCAAGTGCATCCTGTGATAATATTTTTTGTAGTTGACAATTATATCACATCTGAACATCCCATTGTTTATAATTAAGGTTTTTTGAAAGCATTTAGGTACCATAGTAAGAAAATGAAAATTTTGTGATTAATTATACACTTTTTTTTTTGGTTTTTCGAGACAGAGTTTCTCTGTGTAGCTTTGCACCTTTCCTGGAGCTCACTTGGTAGCCCAGGCTGGCCTCGAACTCACAGAGATCCGCCTGGCTCTGCCTCCCGAGTGCTGGGATTAAAGGCATGCGCCACCAACGCCTGGCTCTAATTATACACTTCTAATTGTATAATATTTACTGTTGATTAATTTCAAATAAAACCAATATGATAGAGATTGAAAAATATCTTATAATCCTTTGTACTCTAGGATTTAGAAATAGGAAAATGAAGATTTGTAGAAATGAAGTTCAATCAAAGAACTGCATCAGTATCTCCAGTCACCCAAACACAGAAAGATAAATATGGTATATATTTGCTTATAAGTGGATATTAGACATTAATAAAGGATAACTAAACTGCAATCTGTAGACCCAGATAAATAACTCCTCTGTTACTGCAGCAGTAAACCCAATCAAAAGTTAAGACATTGTATTTATTTGATGCCACCCCCTGTGGCCAGGCCTTCAGTGAGACTCTTCCTTCCCAATGTGCACACTTCCAGTAGTTACAACATGGGATGTGCTCGATATGTGTTTGTTCTTAGTTCAAAAATCAGCTTAGCTCAAAGTTTTCAGTTCTGAGTCAGCTTCAGAGTAGAAGAGCTTATGGCAGCATTGTACACTCAGATATTGTTTGTCTCCTTGTCATTTCTGGAAAATTACACATCCCCAGTTCGGGAATAGGAGTATCTGGTTTTGCCTTTTCCCTTCTTCAGCAGTTGAGCTAAGAGATTATGTTCACAATTCATGGAGTTTAGCCAAGATCTGAGTTGGGTAACAGCACATTTGTACTACATGAAAACAGATGTACACTTTGCTTCTTGTAGACAAAATTACCTTCTTGAATATCACCAAAATTTAGGAGAATAGTGTTGATATTATAATGTGTCTCAAGTAGAAAGAAGTAAACGTTGTCACTTTTCAATTATCTGAAGGTGGCTCAACTGTGACAAGTTGTCATTATTCAGTTTGGGGTTGTGATAGATGACTAGGTAGCAGAGTAATTTTTTTCATTAAAGGTAAGTTTTTAATTCAAGCTCTGCCACTTTTTAGTACTGTGGAATTGGATAAGTTACTAAAGTCATGAACCAGCCTTTCTTATTTGTGAAGAAAGAAACACCATATCTATCCTGATTGAAGACATCTGCAGCATATTTGCTGGTTCACAAATTGTGGCAGTTTGAATAAGAATGGCCCCATAGGTTCATGTATTTGAATGTTTGGCCACTAGTTTGGTGGAACTGTTTGGGAAGGATTAGGATGTATAGCCCTGTTAGAGGAGGTGTGTCACTCGGGGTGAGATTTGAGGTTCCAAAAGCTCATGCCATTCCCAGTTAGCCCTCTCAGCTACTGTACAAGCACCATGCCTGCCTGCCTGCTGCCATTCTCCCTGTTATGATTTTCATGGACTCCAACCCTCTGAAACCATGAACTCCCAAATGAAACACTTTCTTTTGTAAGTTGTCTTGGTTATGGTATTTTATTACAGCATTAGAAAAGTAACTAAGACACAAGTCCAGTGGATGAAGAGCTTTAGTTATTCTTCCAGACAAACCCTTCCACACAAATGCTATGAAAAAACTATTATCCAGTAGCAGTTCACCTTTGATATTATAAAGTGATAACTGTTCAAAGTTGTTAAGATCTAGGAAAAATGTATGGTTTATCTCTTCTGTGTTTTTCATAGATATGGAGATAACCTCTTGGAGGATCAGGTAGACTTTCTCACATAATTATTGAGAAATAGCAGGGATCCAGCACTTCCGAGTACATATTTTTATCTCAAATGCCACACTACCAACTCAGTGGCTTTTCTTGGCTAACATCACATAAGCAACTTCCCTTTGTGCTACAACTGCCTCTGGGACCATATTTGTTATAGTCAGTGGGGAGATAGTATAATCAGACATTACTTACCAGTCTACAGTGCTCCTCCTACAAGGTCCCAGCTTGGAATCAGCTCACAAAGCCTCAAGGTTTTTGTGGTCAGTAAACCACTGTCATCTGGGGAAAATACTTCCTTAGTATTCCTTCTGTAGGAAACCACAGCTCTTGACTTCTCATATATGGAAGGGAAGATAATTTGCTTAAAATTGGCTTCCTATTTCTATTAAAACTGTAAAATGAAACATGAAGTGTGGAACTCTTTCTCCATTTGTGTAGTCTATAGGATCAGAGATACCACATTCCTGGCCCCACAACTGGAAATAAATGCTAAAATATTGCAAAGAACCAAGAAATATGACTGCCTAGACCACTGGTTCTCAACCTGTTGGTCAAGGCCCCTTTAAAAACCTCTACCTCCAAAAATTATTTACAATGTGATCCATAACAGTAGCAAAATTACAGTTATGAAGTAGCAATGAAGACAATGGTTGGAGGTCACTACAACATGAAGAACTGTATTAAAGGCTCACAGCATTAGGAAGGTTGAGAACCACTGACCTAGACCAAATGGATTTCTAGCTTTAGAGCTGGGGAAACATGCCCAGGCCAGTAAAAATTAGGAAGTTCTGTTTTTTTTAAAACTTCATTTGCATAAATACTCAGCTCCCATAAAGGCATGCACATATGTTTATTTTTGCTAGAGCTTTTCTTTCTTTATAGCCTCCCTTACATCTTTGCTATAAAAATCTATAAAAGCCCAGGGAAGATATTTGACTTAATTTAAACCCAATGGGCTTGAGGACAAATGATTTGAACTGGATAGGAGGAGAACAAGAGAGTGTTTAGAGAGAGCTACTGTTCAGATTACAAGCTTCTGTAGATCAAATAAATCACAGCTACCCATTCTGTAATTTAAAAACAATTGCTTTCAATTAATACATAATTAATGTATTATTAATTAATTATACACACATTAATGTTGTAATTAACTTATATACAATGGACAATGATCAAATCAGAGCAATTACTTTGCCTATCTCCCATCTCCTTAAACATCCATCATGTATCCGTATTGGAAGCCTACAAACTCCTGCACTCTGGTTATTTATAAATATATGTTGTTGCCAGTTAAAGTTGCCCCATCATTATATGGAATCCTATAACTTCCTCCTTGTTTAAAATTGTACTTTGGTATTCACTATACAATCTCATATTCCCTCTATGGTGTTTTGATGAGAATACTGGGCATTTAAACACTTGGTCCCAGGTTGGTGGCAGCGTTTGGGGAGGTTTAGGTAGTGCAGCCTTGCTGCAGGAAGTATGTCACTGGGGGGGGGGGTAAGATTTGATATTAAAATGCTCCCACTACTTTCAGTTTGCTCCTTCTGCTTTGTGGTTGTGTTTGAAAATACACACTCTCAGCTTCCTGTTCCTGCTGCCGTGCCCGCCACTTGCTGCTGTGCTTCCCAGCCATGATGGACACTATCCTTCTGGAACCGTAAGTCAAAATAAGTCACAGCAACAGAAAAGGCATTAACAGAAATGGCATCCTCCCATTCTTCCTAGACTGTAATTATCACTACTCTACAGTCCTCTATGATATCAGCATTTTTAGCATCTCCATATGAGTAATAATATGGAGCACTTATGCTTCTGTGCCTATTTATTTCATTTAGTATATTGTCCTCCAATTCCATCCATGTTGCTACAAATAATGGGATTTCATTACTTTTATGGCTGAACTCTATTTTATTTGAAGTATACCAATTTTTACAACAACTTCATCTGCTGATAGGCTTTTTACTTGAGTGGAGAAAGATAGACTCTTCAATAAGTGGTGCTGGGAAAATTGGGTATTCACATGCAAAAAAGCAAAACTCGACATTTCTCACCCTATTAAGAATCAGGTCAGTTTGATTTTTTTTTTTTAAAGGACCTAGTTGCAAGGAAACTGTGAAACCACTAGAAAGAAGAAAATACTGGAGAAACACTTGAAGACATTAGTACAGGCACTGATTATTTAAGATGAGACCCTAAAAGCACAGACAACAAAAACAGAAAACAAGTGTTGGATCAAAATAAGACACTTCTATCTCAAATTAAACCAGTCACTGGTTGGCCACCCCCACAAGTTCTGCACCTCCATTGCCCCAGCACACATTGCAGACTGGATAGACTGTAGGTCGAAGGTTTTGTGGCTATGTTGGTGTCCCAGTCCCACAGCTAGAAGTTTCCTGGTTACAAAAGACAGCCAGTTCAGGCTCTGTATTCTCCATAACTAGGAGTCCTCACTATAGTCACCCTTATAGGATCTTGTGCATTCTGCTGCACTAGATTTCCACATTGCTCCCAAAATATCCTCTAGTTCCAGCCATCTCTTCCCATACTCGCCCCCCCTCCATCCTTCTGCCCCCACCTGATGCCTCTTCCACCCACAAAGTCTATTCTATTTTCCCTTCCCAGGGAGGTCCATTCATCCCCCCCCCCAGAGCCCCCCTTTTCACTTAGACTTTCTGGGTCTGTGGATTGTAGTGTAATATCCACTTAGAAGTAAGCACATATCATGCTTGTCTTTCTGGGTCTGGGTTACCACCATGCCCCAAAAGGGAGCCCATGCTTGACACTACCTGGATAAACAGGAACCAGAGGCTGGATAACCCAGAGATTTTAGGATAGAAAAAATTCAATAAAATGATTCCTAATGATCTTTTGCTATACTCATAGATCAGTGCCTAGCCCAATCATCACCGGCTTTCCTGGGAAGCTGAAGAGAACATATGCAGAGACGTACAGTCAAACATTAGGTGGGAAGAGAACCCAAATTGGAGATCTCCACTGGGCCTCTCCTCCCTTCAGAGGTTGGGAAACCCACAAGAAGAGGGGGAGGAAGAGTTGTAAGAGCTAAGGGGTTGAGGATACTAGAATATATCCCACAGAATCAACTAAGCAGGGCTCATAGGGGCTCACAGAGACTGAAGTAACAATCATGGAGCCCACATGGGTCTGTGCTAGGTCCTCCATATATATATATATATATATTATGGTTCTTAGCTTGGTGTTTTTGTATGACACCTAACAGTGGGAGTTGGAGTATCTCTGACTCTTTTGGTTGCTGTTGGGACCCTTTCCTCCTACTAGGTTTCCTCACTGAGCCCTGATATGAGAGTTTGTGCCTACACTTATTGTAACTTGTTATGTGGTGTTTAGTTGATATCCCTGGGAGGTCTGCTCTTTTCTGAAGGGAAACAGAGGAGGAGTGGGTCTGGGAAAGAGGGAAGGTGGAGAAAAGAACTGGGAGGAGTGGAGGGAGAGGAAACTTTGGTTGGGATGCATTGTATGAGAGCAGAATAAAATAAATAGATAAATAAATGAATACATAAACAAACAAACAAACAAATAAATAAAAAGTTCTGAAGAGCAAATTATCTAAAATACATAATGGAAGTAAAGGAAAACACCAAAAACAAAGCTAGTCATGGTGGCACATGATTTTAACTCCATAATTCTGGAGGCACAGGTAATAGGATTGCCAAAAGTTTGAGGTCAATCTGTTTTATATAGAAAGTGCAGTATGATCCAGGGCACATAGCAAGAGCCTGCCTCAAAAGGCAAGCAAAAAAATCCAAAGCAAAACAAAACAACAAACTTAAGATATTTGAAAGGTGTCAAATAAGCTAAAAAGCTATTTGTAAACAGAAAACATATAAATAGAAAAGTATATAAAACAATGTTCAGCATCACAAATCAAGGAAATGAAAATTAAAACCATGGTTTAGCATCATTTTAATGTAGCCAGAATGATTAAGTTTAGAACAAACAAAAACAAAAAATAAATTCTTAAGAGGATGCAGATAAAGGGAAACTCATCAACTGTTGGTGAAAATGTAAATGAGCATAGCCACCATGTAAAATATATAATGTGGAAGTTCTTTAAAGAGCTGAAAAAGGAACTACCATATATGTGATCCAATCATCTCATTTCTGAGTATATATCTAAAGGCAACAAAGACACTTGCACACACGTGTTTATTGTAGCGCTCTTCCTAATAGCCAAGGTATATGCAATCAAGACTGTAAACTTGCAAGCTTCTAGAATGTCTATATCAAGTTTCCTCTCAAAATGAGAGTAATAATTGGCAAAAGACTTTATGGCCTGTCACGACGTGACCTACAAAGGGAGCCCATTGTCAACCATAGACAGATTCATTTTCATGACAAGAGATGGGATGCTGCCCGATGCTCTACAAGTTCTTGACTTTAGTTCCGGTCCTGTGTAGCCCTTTGGTGATGGATAAACTGAAGTTTATATGTATAGTCAAGGTTGCACTGGGTGGGGCAGGAAAGACATATCATAGCCATGGCTGCCATCACAGGGATTGTCTGTTGGAGAGTCCTATCACTCTTCTTTTTCCTTAACTAGGTCATTATCCCTCATTACTCCTGGACAATATTTGATAACCATTCCCTTGTATATAGTCTTGTATTAGGTTAGAACCTTCTTATTTAGACAAAAGGGGGAGATGTAGTGGGTAGACATTCCAGCTTTGATCTGGAAGTTCCAACCCCCATTGAGGCTTCGGTAACTGTCATGCCTACAAGGCGGGGCCAAGAGAGGACCCCGAAGACCCGAGATCCAGATGTGCCATCTCTCTTGTTTCCCATACCCTGGATGCTGGTGGTAGACCGAGCAGAGTTCTCCAGAGAACACTGCCGGACTGCACCACGCCTTTCCTAGACCCTGCAACCTACCTATCCCTTCATTTGTAAGTTACGCCACTAAATAAACCTCCCTTTTAACTATGTGGAGTGGCCTTAATAATTTCACCAATAGTCTGGGCTATATTGTTTTCAGGGTTGGTGGCTCTTTACTATTCTCACGTATTTGAACTCAAAGAAGATGGAAGCTTAAGAGAGAGTCACATTATCCTGTAGAAATAAAAACAGTCTGTTGGACAAAGAGACCAATTTGTGTACATTCTGGGCTCTGCCTGTCTTCCTAAAGAACATGAGTGAAGGATTATGATACCTGCTTGATTTCTACACAGCTGAGATCTAGGGTCAGTCTCGCACTTGTTAGGTCTTAGACTCTGAATGTGAAATAAACCAGGAATATTGGCTAGGTGTTGTCTAAGAACTATACTGAGAATAATTATTAACATCATATCATACTTTTTTGGTTTTTAGAGACAGGGCTTCTCCGTATAACAGCCCTGGCTATCCTGAAACTCACCCTATGTACCAGGCTGGCCTTGAGCTCACAGAGATCCTCCTGCCTCTGCCTCCCAAGTGCTGGGATTAAAGCTGTGCACCTTCACTCTCAGCCATACTAGAATTTCATAAAACTTTTCTACACTTTTCCTTTGGCTAAGAAGCAGAAATAATTCCCATAGGACACAGAAAGTTACCAAGACTCAAGGATACTAAGTGACTGTGCTGGGTAGTTTTATGTCAACTTGGCACAAGCTAAAGTCAACTTAGAGGAGGGTAACCCAATGAAGAAAACGCCCCTAGAAGATTGGGCTGTATACTCAACCTGCACAAAACTCAAGTTCAAGTAGACCAAAGACCTCAACATAAATCCAGCTACACTGAACCTAATAGAAGAGAAAGTGGGGAACAGCTCATTCATTGGCATAGGAGACTACTTCCGGAATAGAATACTAGTAGCACAGACATTAAGATTGACAATTAATAAATGGGTCCTCATGAAACTGAAAAGCTTCTGTAAGGCAAAAGACACTCTCAATAGGACTAAACTGCAGCCTATGGAATGGGAAAAGATCTTCACCAATCCCACATCCATCAGAGTGCTGATCTCTAAAATTTATAAAGAACTCAAAAAATTAGACATAAAAAAATCAAATAACCCAACTAAAAATTGGGGTACTGACCTAAACAGAGAAATCTCAATAGAATCTTGAATGGCAGAGAAACACTTAAAGAAATGTTCACCATCCTTAACCATCAGAGAAATGCAAATCAAAATGACTCTGAGATTCCATTTCACACCTGTCAGAATGGCTAAGATCAAAAACGCAAATGACAGTTTATGCTGGAGAGGATACGGAACAAGGGGGAACTCCCCTCCATTGCTCGTGGGAGTGCAAACTTGTACAACCACTTTGGAAATCAATATGGTAGTTTATCAGAAAATTGGGAATAAATCTACCTCAATATACAGTGATACCACTCTTGGGCATATGTACCCAAAGAATGCTCAATCATACCACAAGGACACTTACTAAATTATGTTCATAGCAGCTTTATTTGTAATATCCAGAACCTGGAAACAACCTAGATTCCCCTCAACCAAAGAATGGATAAAGAAAATGTGGTAATTTACACAATGGAATGTTACTCAGCTGCAAAAAACATCAGGAAATTTGAAGGCAAACAGATGGAATTAGAAAAAAAAATATTTTGAATGATGTAACCCAGACCCAGAAAGACAAACATGGTATGTACTCACTCAAAAGTAGATACTAACTGTGGAGTAAAAGATAACAATACTATAATTCACAGACCCAGAGAGGCTAGGTAACAAGGAGGGCCGAAGCGGAGGATGTGTGGATCTCCCAGGGAAAGGGAAATAGTGCACATCTGGTTGGACTAGGGGCAGGTGGGCATGGGAACTTGAGGGATTGGGCTGGAAGGTGGATGGAGGGGGAGAGTACTGATAAAGATGCCTGGTAAGGGGGCCTTTACAGAGCTGGGCAGAAGCCTGATACAAGGGAAACTTCCATGAGTCTACAAAGATTGCCCCAGCTAAGACTCCTGGCAGCAGTGGATGCATAGCCTGAACTGGCCATCCCCTGTGATCGGATTGGTGACTACCCCAGTTGTTATCCAAGAGCCTTCATCCAATGACTAATGGGCGCAGATTCAGAGACTCATAGCCAAACACTGGGCCGAGCTGGGGAGTATTGCTGAGGAGAGAGAAGAGGCATCCTAGGAGCCAGAGGGGTCAAAAATATCAGAAGAAAACTCACAGAGATGGCTAGCCTGGCTCATGGGAACTCACAGAGTCTGAACCAACAACCAGGGATCCTGCATGGAACTAACCTAGCCCTCTGCATATATGTGACAATTGTGTAGGTTGGTCTATTTGGGGGACTCCTGGCAATGGGACCAGGACTGTCTCTGGCTCTTGGGAATATATTCCTCATGCTGGATTGCTTTGCCCATCCTGAATACAGGGGGAGATTCTTGGTCTTATGGCGGTTTGATATGCCATGCTTTGCTGATGCTCATGGGAGGCCCACCCCTTTCTGAGTGAATGTGGAGGAAGGGTGGATTGAGGGGTGGTGTTAGAGGGGAGAGGAGGGGAGGGAAGGGGGTGGGAAGAGAGGAGGGAGGGGAGCCCATGGTAGGAATGTAAAATAAATACATAATAAATAAATAAATAAATAAATAAATAAATAAATAAATAAATAAATAAATAAATAAATAAATAAATACCTTATACACTGTGCACAAGTGTATAGGGCATTTTTTTAATTAGTGATTGATGGAGGAGGGCCCAGCCTATTGTGAGTGGTGACACCCCTGGGCAGGTAGTCCTGGGTTCTATAAGAAAGCAGGCTGAGCAAGCCATGTGGGCAAGCCAGTAAGCAGCACCCCTCCATGGCCTCTGCATGAGCTCCTGCTTCCAAGTTTCTGCCTGTGTGAGTTCCTGCCCTCACTGGTTTTGATGATGAACTCTTATAAGGAACTGTGAGCAAAGTAAATTCTTTCCTCCCCACATTGTTTTTTGGTCATGGTGTTTCATCACAGCAATAGTAACCCTAACTAAGACAAGTTGGTAACAGGATAGTGGGCTATTGCTTTGACAGACCTGGCTATGTTTTGGGGAAGATTTGGATCTTTGGGCCAGGAAAGACATTGAGTGTTCAGAGCTCAGTGAGTTACTCTATAGGATCTTGGAAGATAAGAATGTTGAGAGCAGTACAGGAGATGGAGGCCTGGCTTTCAAAGTTCCAAAGAGAAACAAATGCTCAACAAGGCAATTTGAGTTGGAAATCTGTGGTTCTGGTTATCTGACACTGAAGAATTGGCTGTGATTAATGAGATACCAGAATCACTAATCTGAAACTTTTGCTTTGCTGCTATAATGGATATTGGTCAGCTGGGGCTGAAGAATCAGTTGTGATTAAGAAGAGACTAGCATCTCATCAACTTTAGATAAACAGCTGTGGAGCCCCCATAGGACTGGACTAGGCCCTCTGCATAATCAAGACAGTTGTGTGTTGCTTGGTCTCCTTAAGGGGCTCCCTGGCAGTAAGATCAATATCCATCCTCAGTGCATGAGCTGGCTTTGTGGAACCCATTACCTATGGTTGGACATCTTGTACAGCCTTGATGTAGGGGGAGGGGCTTAGACCTGCCTCAACTGAATGTACCAGGCTTTGCTGACTTTCCATGGGAGGCCTTACCTTTTTGGAGGAGGGAATTGGGGGGTGATTTGGGGAGAGGAAGGCTGGAGGTGGGTGGGTGCAGGGAAGAGAGGGGGATCTATGGTTGGTATGTCAAATGAATAAAAAATTTCTTTTTTTCTTCATTAAGAAATTTTCTACTCACTCTACATACCACCCACAGATCCCACCTCCTCCCTCCTCCCTCCTCCTTCCTCCCCAGCCCTCTCTTCCAAGCCACCCCAAATCAAGGTCTCCCATAGGGAGTCAGCAGAGCCCGGCACACTAAGCCTAGGCAGGTCCAAGCCCCTTTCCACTGCTCCAAGGCTGAGCAAGGTGCCACACCACAGGCACTGGACTCCCAAAAGCCTGCCCATGCACCAGGGATGGACCCTGATTACCCTGCCTGGGTGCCCCCCAAACAGTGAGAGCCAATCAACCATCTTCCGTATCCAGAGGGCCTAGTCCAGTCCCATGGGGACTCCACAGCCACTAGTCTACAGTCCATAGGCTTCCTCCAGTGTAGCAATCATCTCTGCACGTCTTCCCATTATGATCTTGACGTCCTCCACCTTCAGAATCCCTCTTCTCTCTCATCAATTGGATTCCCAGAGCTCAGCCTGGCACCTGACCATGGATCTCTGTATTTGCCTCCATCAGTCACTGGACAAAGGCTCTATGATGACACTTACGGTATTCACTAGACCTGTCACCAGCGTAGACCAGACCAGGCACCCTCTGAACCACTGCCAGGAGTCCAAGATGGGGATCATCCTTGTGGATTCCCGAGAGCCTCCTGGACACCCTGCCTCTTCCTATTCCCATGATGTCTTCATCTATCATGGTATCTTCCTCCCTACCCTCCCACTATGTCTCTGTTCCAGCTCAACTCTCCCATTTCCCTATGTTCTCATCCCCCACTCCTTGCCCTCCGCCACTCCCCAACACCCAATCTGCTCATGTAGATATCATCCACTTCTCCTTCACTGGGTCATCCATGTGTCCCTCCTAGGGTCTTTCCCTGTTAGCCTCTCTGGAGCTGTGAGTTGCAGTCTGGCCATCTGTTCCCTCACATCTAGTATCCACTTATGGGTGAGTACATACTATGTTTGTCCTTCTGAGTCTGGGTTACCTCACTCAGGATATTTTCTAGTTCCATCCATTTGTCTGCAAATTTCATGATATCATTGTTCTTTACTGCTGAGTAGTACTCCATTGTGTATATGTGCCACATTTTCTTTATCCATTCTTTAGTTGAGGGGCATCTAGGTTGTTTCCAGATTCTGGATATTATGAATAATGCTGATATGAACATAGTTGAGCATGTGTCCTTGTGGTAAGATTGAGCATTCCTTGGGTATACACCCAAGAGTGGTATAAATGGGTCTTGAGGAAGACTTATTTCCAATTTTCTGAGAAACTGCCATACTGATTTCTAGAGTGGTTGTACAAGTTTGCACTTCCACAAACAGTGGAGGAGTGTTCTCCTTGCTCCACATCTTCTCCAACATAAGCTTTCATGAGTGTTTTTGATCTTAGACATTCTGATAGATGTAAGATGGTATCTCAGAGTTGTTTTGATTTGCATTTCCCTGATGACTAAGGATGTTGAGCAATTCCTTAAATGTCTTTCAGCCATTTGAGATTCTTCTGTTGAGAATTCTCTGTTAAGCTCTGTAGCCCATTTTTTTAAAATTGGATTGTTCAGTATTTTGATGTCTAGCTTTTTGAGTTCTTTATATATTTTAGAGATCAGCCCTCTGTCAGATGTGGGGTTAGTGAAGATCTTTTCCCATTCTGTAGGCTATCATTTATTGACCATGTCCTTTGCTCTACAAAAGCTTCTTAGTTTCAGGAGGTCCCATTTACTAATGTTGCTCTCAGTGTCTGTGCTACTGGTGTTATATTTAGGAAGTGGTCTCCTGTGCTGATGTGTTCAAGACTACTTCCTACTTTCTCTTCTATCAAGTTCAGTGCAACTGGATTTATGTTGAGGTCTTTTATCCCCCTTTTGTGCATGGTGACAGATATGGATCTATTTGCAATCTTCTGCATGTTGACATCCAGTTATGCCAGCACCATTTGTTGAAGATGCTTTCTTTTTTCCATGGTACAGTTTTGGCTTTGTTGAAAAATCGTATGTTCATAGGCATGAGGATTAATGTCAGGGCCTTCAATTTGATTCCATTGGTCCACTTGCTGGTTTTTGTGCCAGTACCAAGCTGTTTTTATTACTATAGCTTTATAGTAGATCTTGAGGTCAGGGATTGTGATGCCTCCAGAAATTGCTTTATTGTACAGGATTCTTTTAGCTATCCTAGGGTTTTTTTTTCTATATAAAGTTAAGTATTGTTCTTTCCAAGTCTGTGAAGAATTATGTTGGGATTTCTTAAGAAAGAAAAATAATAAAATTGGACCTTGAAAAGAAAAAGAGACCAGCGTTATTAAGGCAAAGTCTTCTGGGAAGTGTTTCTTCAGGGTCAGTACATAGAAGCTGTGTTCCAGAAGTTGCTACTTCCTGTTAGCAACCGAACTTGGTAGTTTAAAGGTCACCCAGGTTGTACTGGTTCTGAAAGACTGAAGGGGGTCATGGAGAGAAGCTGAGGCTTAGCACTATGAGAGGCCAGGGAGGCCATTGATGAAGGTGCAGCCTAGGTAGCTGTTGAAGTCCCAGGATTGAAGGGGTCTTGCAGAGAACTTGAGGCTTGGCACCATGAAGAGAGGCTAGCAGAGGCTAGTGAAAGTGCAACCCATTTGGAGATACCAGTACCATGGGGAGGCCACTAAAAAAAGCAGTATTTGTAGTCCCTGTTTCATTAAAATTTTGTTTTATATTTTGTGGTTTAAAAAACTTAAAATATAATTATGTCACTTCTCCTTCCCTCTTCTCCCTCCAACTCCTCCCATGCTGCCCTCACCCCTTTTCAAACCATGGTGCCAACCCTCAAATTTATCTATAACCCCTTCAGTCCTGAAGGTTCCATTATGTTTGAGGCTGAAACTTCATCAATGTACTTTGTTGTCCTCACTTCTAGGACTCCCCTTCTGCCATACAGTGCCAAGCCTCAGATGCTACCATGAACGCCTTCATGCCTTTAAAATAATATCACTTTGGTGACTTCTACCTACATTATGAAGTTCAATTGCCTTGGCCTCTGTAATTGGAAGATTTCCCATGTCCCGCCTGGCCCAAATCTCTCAACAACAGTCCCATAGCCTTTTATAAAGAGTAATCACACAGAGGCTTAATATTATTTATAACTGCTCGGCCATTAGCTCAGGCTTATTTCTGACTATCTCTTACACTTACATTAACCCATAATTCTTATTTATGTTTAGCCACATGGCTTGGTACCTTTTCTCAATTCTGCCTTGTCATCTAGCTTCCTCTGTGTCTGGCTGGTGACTCCTGACTCAGCCCTTCCTCTTCCCAGAATTCTCCTTGTCTGCTTGCCCCACCTATACTTCCTGCCTGGCTACTGGACAGTCAGTGTTTCATTTATCAACCAATCAGAGCAACACATATTCACAGCATACAGAATGACGTCTCACAGCAGGCCTCCTCTGGACCACAGTTTTTGTGTCCTGACCCTGAGGAAATAGTTCCATATTTATAATCTTCAATGATGATGGTCTCAATTAATTCTAATATCTCAGCTCCAGCTAACAATATCAGTTGTTCCAGGAAGGCAAATATCTTACTTCACTGGCACTAGTCTCTCATTAATTACTGCTGATTCTTCAGCTCCAGCTGACCAGACACCATAGATTCTTGTTTCAAATAATGAAATGGCCCCAGTAAGGTCTTTAAGGTACTCTCAGAACTTCCCTCTCAACTTCAAAGTCTAGTCCTCTATCTTCTGCACCACTATCAATGGTCTTATCTTCCAAACTCTCACAGAATAATCAACTGAGTACTGATCACTCAATGGCATTTCCATTCCAAAGTTCAAATGCCACCACAATCTTCCTAAAGTACATGGTCAGGTCTGACATAAAACTATCTCATGACTTGATACCAAATTTCTATCTCAGTTAGGCTTTATTTCTGTGATAAAAACCATTACCAAAAGGAACTTAGGGAGGAAATAAATTATTTCAGTTTACAACTCCCAGGTCATACTCCATTGATGAGGGAAATCAGGGCAGGAACTCAAGCAGGGCAGGAGCATGAATGCAGGAATTGATACAGAGGCCATTGTAGAGTACTGCTTCCTGGCTTGCTCATATAGCTAGTTTTCTTATAGCACTGAGGACTAGCAGCCCAGAAGTGGCCCCACCCAGAGTGATCTGGGCTCATATCAATTATCAGTCAAGAAATTACACCACAGCCTTGTCCATAGTCCAATTTGGTTTGGTCATTTTCTTTTTCATTTGGGATTCCCTTTTCCCAACTAACTCTAACTTGCGTCAAGCTGACATAAAGCTAGCCAGCACAGTTGCCTCCTAGAAGTTCAAGTTAAGACCATATTGTTGAAGTCATGATGTATTTCAGACAGAGGACTGGGTAGATTTAAGCTTGATTTGACCTGAAAGCCTCTGCCTTCGGAGACCATCTTTCATAGTACTATGAAAGTACATAGAAGATGCTATGCAGTCTGCTAAGGGAGGGACACAGCCAATAGTCCTACACAGCTGTGCTGTATATAAAAAAACAACAATGACCATCATGACAAGATACTCCTAAAGGTACAATAGTAACACTCATACATTGGTGGTAACAGGCAGCTATCTAATTGGACTAAAGTCCTTTTCAATAGGAAGGATATCATGCCTGGTCCTGGAAAGCTAGCCAACTACCAGGAGCTAGTGAAGTCATGGATGTTAGGAGAGAATCTACTACTTCCATGTTATCAAAATATTATCACTCCTATTGTATTCTAAACACTGATCCTTATATCCACAAGTAAGTTGTAGCAGGAATCTTAACAAGTTCTTATTAATAAGATCAAACCCAGACCAGGTATTGGGGTGAAGCTGGAAGATCAGAGAGACAGAACAAGCCACAGATAACCTCACCTGGCCAACTTCTCAGCTGGTCTTGTTTCCTCAGACTGGAAGCCTCTGTGTCCTCATATCCAAATGGCTCTTGGCTGAACTGTGTTGCTAAAGGCTTAACCAGCCAAATGCTTCTAGTTTCTCGTCCTCATGCCTTATATACCTTTCTGCTTTCTACCACCACTCCCTGGGATTAAAGGCTTGCTTTCTGGGATTAAAGGCGTGAGTTACCATGCTTGGCTATATCCTTGAACACAAGTATTTCTGCCTCTAGAATGCTAGGATTAAAGGCGTGTGCTACCACTGCCTATCCTCTATGTTTAATATTGTGGCTGTTCTGTCTCTGACCCCAGATAAGTTTATTAGGGTGCACAATATTTCAGGGAACACAATACCACCACAGTAAGTGCAAAGAAGCTTCTCTTTGCAGCAAGCAGAGACCATTGTAGAAAGCCACAAGAGGTCAAAATGTAGAACATCTGACCAGGGGGTTTCTATCATCAATGGATAAATCTCACATACCTAAGGATCAGAGAGCATGGACAAGGGGATTGAAAGGTTGTAAAAGCCAGAGGACCAGGATTTCAAAGTAGTTTTAAATTGCATTTCCTTGCTGGTGAAGGATGTTAAACTCTTAAAATATTTGTTGGCCATCTGTATTTCTCCTTTGGAGAACTGTCTCTTAAGTTCATTGGCATATTTATCAACAAGCAGTTTTGAAGGTTTTTTGGTGCTTAATTTGGGCAGTCCTTTATATTTATAGATATCAAACTTCTGTCTGACATATAGCTAGCAAAGGCATTCTCCCATTCTATAGGCTATCTGTTCACTTTCTGATAGGCTCTTTGCTATGTAGAAACATTTTAATATTCTATAACCACATTTTTCAATTCCTGGGAATATTTTCTGTTCTATTGCGCTTCTGTTCCAAAAGTTTTGCTTATACTGATATTTTGAAGTATTTTCCCTAGTCATTTCAGTATTTTAAATTTTAAATTAAGGTATTTGATCGACTCTGAGCTGACTTTTATGCAGGGTAAAAGACACAGATCTAATTTAATTTTTTGTTAGTAGTTATCTAACTTTGCCAGCACCTCTTATTCAGCATGCTATATTTTTCCCAGTGCACAGTTTTACAACTTTGTCCAAAACCTGTACAAGTTTATTTCTGTATCCTCTATTAGGTTCTATTGGTCTACAAGTATGTTTTGGTTCTAGTACCATGCTATCTTTGTCATTATGGTTTAGTAACGTAGCCTGTGGTCAGGTGGTAAGGCCAGGTACACAGGAAAAGATCCACAGTTAATTCCTAGGTGCCATTTCAGTTGAGAAGCACTGTTCTCTAGACAGGAACCATCCCCCAAATCACTGTAGAGTTCACCACTACTCTGATTGGTGTGTCAGGTTCTTTGGTTCCCAGAAACCAGCGTAGAGTGGCCTGTGGGTGGAAGCTTCTAAAAAACCACTGGGGAACAGTTGAATATCTGAGCCTAAGAGAGAACATGCATTCTCACTTCCTCAGTCTTCTTGCTTGAGTTTCCTGTTGTCACGGCGTGATCATTTTTTTTCTCTCTCTTTACTTCTCCTTTTACACAAATAGACCCAGACTTCTGTGTTAGCAGCCTGTGTTGGACACCTTAAAGATAATCAGCGAATTCCACCTGAAGTATTGAGGGACATTGCCTACAAAAGGTAAGACTTATGACTTTTAACATCTCTGAACCAGCTAAGGCGGGGCATGACATTTTAAGAGTATCCATACATCTCTCTAGTAACTTTAAATTTTCTTATTTCACAAATATTTGGATGATCAGTTTCCTCAGGCAATCAGGCTAGACATACTTTGATTTACTTTGTTATCTGATATCTCTCCGGGCCTGAGCACTCATGAGCATACATCACTACAGCACTGAATTGCTTACTGTGTATGGTGGTTTCTGATGGTTATAGTTTTCTATGTGAGATGAGGTGAAATGGGGGAGATCTTCTATATTGTTTGTTCTTTAAAATCAAAACTTGAGTTTAGAGAGAGAAGTAATAGCCAGAGCGATCTAGAACAGTAGCCAGGAGATTTTATAAGGGAAGTTAGTGCTCTAATCATCATGCTTTGGTATAAGATGGGTTAAAAAAAGAAGAAGAAACCTCAACACAGTAGGTGCCCTGTAACTGTACTTTATGATTTTATTCCTAGATACTCCCTAAGGATGCTTAGTTTGGGGGGCTTTCAAAGAGCAATGCAAACGTTGTGATCTGAAGGGCTTCTTTCTCCACATTAACTGATCCTTAATATATGAAGCATGAACATTGACAAATCTCATATAAAGTGCTCTGCTGAGAGGAAACACACAATTTGATACAGCAGTAGTTTCCAACTCATGGACCAAAACTAATTTTAGGCTGCAAGTATTCAGCAGAGTGATACTCAAGCTTTTGTCCTAACTTTCTGAGTCAATACAAAATGTCTCCATCAGGTCTTTCTTGATCAAAGAACTGTGAGAAGCTCCTTTGATTATGATCTAAAGGAGAGAAGAAAGTCCCTTGTGACCAAATTTACTCACCAAAAAAATCAAGTGACAGGATGGGGACATAGCTGCAGTTTACCAATGTGTCCCTCAGAGGTGACTAAACTTTATAATTAGAAATAATGACCAGCTTTTGAGAACTAAGTTAACAATCAGGGGTTAGACACCCTGTGAAGTCTGACACTGCTTTGGCAGGAACTGTGGATAAGGAGGGGAAACGAGGGAGGAGGGATGATTTGTCCAGTAATCGTTCTGTCCTTAAGGGACTCTTCTGGGCAATCGTACAGAGGAGAAGACTGAGCCAAAAAAGAATCGTATCTGCTGGGTGAGCAAAGTTTTGCTTTCTCAATCTTAAAACGGAATCTTCACTGTTTTGAAACTGGTTGACTAGGAGCAGATGCTGAACTGAAATGTGGTTTCCTGTGTGGGCCAGTTAAGATTATTTCTCTTTTAAACACAATGTTCTCTTACCTTTATGGCCACAGGAAGTGATCTGAAGTCCAGGCTACCACCGTTACCTTACTACCACTGAAAGGATATCAGCTTTGTTTGTTAACAAGAGGCAAGGCTAGAAAGGAAAAACTCTGTTGTTTTCTTAGCTTCTTATGCCCTCTGGTTAGCCTCGGACTGGCCAGAAACCCTCAAACTACTGCTTTCCTTCTCCTTTCCCTCCTATCCTGCAATGTCCCAGTGGCCACGCATTGTGCTGAGGTGCTGAAAATATGAGGATAACTGATGTGGTTGTCAATCCCCAAAAGACTACCATGGAGGGAAGACAGATGGGTACACAGAACACAATACAATGTGCCCTTTTCTACAAGGCAGAGAGAATATACACAAAATACAGGTGTTTAAGAGTCTGTCAAAGACTCCTTGAGAGTGGAAACTGTTATGAATTTATTATAGAGACTGGGATTATTAACATTACAGCTACAAAACACTGAATATGCACTCAAAGAAGTATTGCTCCCCCACTTCCTGTCATAGGCATGATAGAAATGAAATTAAGCAAGAGATATTGGTCACATGACCACAGGAAGCACCAAACCCTTTCTCCTACTTGGCAATTGAAAGTAGATAGCAAATTTACTGAACAGACAAGCCTTGGGTCTGTTTCAGGGCAGAGCTATGCCTGAGACTTAGCTACAACAATTTTGATAGAATGTGGCTTTAAATTGGGGCACAGAGGCAGATTTCTTCCTCTTTAACCTGGATGTTTCCCTTGACCAGAAGGAAGGGTAGAGATTTTTGCCAAGTTATAGCCATTCTTTTTTCTTCAGTTTCACTCCAACAACTAGTGTGTTGATTTAGTTATAGTGGCTTGCGTTCATATTGGCTTTTTCACATATTGGCTTGTGTTCATTGTCAGCCCACAGCACTTCTTTAAGATGCTTTTCAAGAAGCATCCACTGTGTAGGTCGCTCAGTGCACTAGGCATCTGCCCTTGGGATGTTATCAGGACTAGCTACCACTTAGGTGTAGATGTTGAAACAAAAGAATCTGTAGAAACCAGACACCTGTCTAGATCTGGTCTCCAAGGTTGCTGATGTTGGGCAGGAGGGCAGTTGGGTACTTGGATTGTAAAGACTGTCTGGACAAAGATTTTGAGAAAGAAGAAAATATGCACTTCCAAAGCCAGTAGGTAAGAGCTCAAATATAAGTCATTAATCTCTATGTTGGGGTAGAGAAAAAAAATCTTCTCTACTGATTATCCATTTTTACCAAGTAGAAAAGTAGTATGTTTTGCTACAAAGTTCTTCATGGTTTTAACATAATAAAGAGGACATGATGTCTATTGGGTGGACTGTGTGAGAGCTCTGGATAACTGCTCCTAGTTTAAGTAATAGCCTTATTATAAAGATCTCTACCCCATGGTAGAGTCTAGTAACATCTTTCTGAACTCTCAAGTGGGAGGAAATAATCCTCCACTATCATTTGGATTCATTTCCCTCCACTTATTTCATTTTCTTTTTCTCTTCTTTATTGTCTCTTTCATGATTTTTTTCTTACAAAAGGCAAACAAAACTTTTAAAGAAGTATTCCCAACAAATGAGGGTAAATGTTATTAAAACCTTTCCAGCCCCTAGTATATTTCACTCCTGGGACCTCTCCCGAGCTCAGGGCCACTCTCGACAATGACTTGGTCTTCACTCAGCACTCACTGAAGCTCTGGCACTAAACCATTCAAGAAATTCTATCATATTGACTCCTTAGGACAACCATGAGGGCAGTATTAATAGCCCTGTTTAAAGATGAGGAAACTGGAAGTTTGATAGCTTAAGGAAGTTGTTCAAGGCTGTAATTATGATAAGTGCAGTACTGAGACTTAAACTAAACCTGATCTAAAGTTTTGTTTATCTAAACATGATCTGTATGCTTTGAACTCAGTGAGTCATCTTCACCAAGTTACACTGCTCACATCTGGTTTTTCCATGCCTGGAAGCAATTGCAGATCACTGATAACTTGTAGTCTGACTCTGCTTGAGCCTACCTGCAGAGCAGCAACTCCACCGAAGCTCTGTGCTTTGCTGAAGTGGACATCAGGCTGACATGCAGGCCCAAGTCTTAATGTATCTGTGAAACATAACAAGAGATATGCTCTCCCATCAAGGTCTGCCTGTCTTGAGTTGATATGTGCTAGCCTGTCCATAAATAGATCTGTCCAGACTAAATGGACTTCAATGTAATGACACAAGTGTTATGAATAAGGAATTTTCAGTATAAGAAAATTGTGCAGTTTTGTAAGTATACTTTTCTCTTACAGACCCATATGTGCACCTTTTAATAAACTTGTTGTAAGTTTATTAAGAGGTGCACATACAAGCCAATCCTTTTTTGTTTTCTAAATTATTTCTTTTACCTTTTGAGATTATAATTATATCATTTCCCTCCCCAGAAGCCCTCCTGTATACACCTCATAGTTCTTTTTCAAATTCATGGACTCTTTTGTATAGCATGAATCTTAAAAGTTCTTATTAATAAAATCAAACCCAAGGCCAGTTATTGGGATCAATACTAGTAGATCAGAGAGACAGAACAAGCCACAGCTACCTCACCTTGCCAGATCCTCAGCTGGTCTTGTCTCCTCAAACTGGAGGCCTCTGAGTCCTCATCCAGAATGGGTCTCAGTTGAATTACTGCTCAAAAGCCTGAATGCTTAACCAGCCCAATGTTTTTGTTTCTGGTCCTTCTGCCTTATATACCTTTCTGCTTTCTACCACCACTCCTTGGGATTAAAGGCTTGCTTTCTGCGATTAAAGGCGTGAGTCACCATGCTTGGCTGTATCCTTGAACACATGGATTTCTGCCTCTGGAATGCTAAGATTAAAGGCATGTGTTACCACTGCCTATCCTTTATGTTTAATATTGTGGCTGCTCTGTCTCTGACCCCAGATAAGTTTATTAGCATGCACAATATTTGGGGGAATACAATACCACACTTTTGTCATTAGTTATTGTCACACCACACACACATTGCTGTATACATAATTACAGCCTATTCCGTCTATATAATGTTACTTACATGTATGTTTTTGGAACTGACCATTTAGTATTTGATAACCAATTGGTGTGCTCTTCTCTAGAGAAGATTATTTCTCCCATCTTCTGCATCCTTTAGTTGCCCATAGTCTGGGTTTTGAGGCCTTGTGGGCTTCCCCCCAGTCCACACTAGAATGTCTATTGTTGTTGTCTTTGTTCAACTCATGTTTAGGTAGTCATGTAGGTGAGACTTTATGTGTGTAGCTTCCAGCATTCCTGGGAGACACAACAAACTATCTGGTCTTCTTGCTCTTACAGTCTTTCTGCCCCCTGCTCTGTAATGATCCCTGAGCCTTAATTATGGGAGCTATAGTCATTGGAACTGGGCTCCAGAACTCCTCATTTTGATGGGTTGTGGTTTTCTGTAATAGCTTTTGTCTGTTGAAAACAGAAATTTTATTGATGTGGACTGAGGACTACACTTACCTGTAAGTGTAAGGATAAACATTTAGAATGTAGTTGGATAAACATTTAGAATGTAGTTAGCCACTTATGCTGGCTTAATAAAGTGGTAGTTATAGATTCTCCTCCAGGATCTGCAACTTCACTAGTCCTGGGTAGTTGGCTAAGTTTCTGGTATTTCTTCTTGTTGGGTAGGTCTTAAGTACAATTATAGACATGTTAGTAACCCCCCAAGTTGTGCTATTACTAAATCTTTTGGGTTATCACACCATGCTGGTTGCTGTGGTTCACAGACATCACGTCTGTGTAGGACTGTTGGTTGCTTCTCTCCTTTGGTTGCTTACATAGCACTTAAATTATTGTCATTTACTCTCAAATGTTCTGACCATAGATTTCTTGCATTCCTTACTGCCTTGTTTTTTGTTTTGTTTGAGAAATACTTGTTAATATCTCATAAATGGTCTATGTAAAAGCAAAGCTCCTCGCTGAAGTTAAATATTGGCCTCTGAAACTGAACTGTATACAGAGCTCAAGAACTGGTGGTGTTTTTTTTTAAGTTTCTAACCACAGCCACCTCTAAACTTGATCTCACTGAGGGCAAGAGTAGATGGTGTTGCAATTACAGATCAAAAGAAAGACAGAGTTCAGACTAGGAACCTACAAGACAGTCCACCAGCCCAAGCTCTTTGCTTGGAGTAATTAAATGGTGTTTAGCTCTGGCTCCTGCACTGGGTCCTGGGATGTGGCCTCAGATTATTGTGGTTTAGTCTTGAAAGTTTCCTGGAAATTGACGTCACAAGCTTTCTTCATAAAAAAGAACCCTATGAAAATGCTGTGAGTCACGGAGGTGGGGTGGGGGTGGAAGTGGCAGATTTTAACTGTGAGGTAGGTGTCAGTTCCTCTGAATGTGAGATAGAAGGGTGGGAGGCTCAACAATTGGCCAATAATGGTGAAGAAAAGGTAGAAGAAATTGTCTGGGCTTATAAGAAAGTAGGGCCATTGTAGCATTTTGCAAAAATAGTGGCCATATTCACCAATTGGGCAGATTTTATCCTTCAGTTTGACATGAATCTGAGCAAACAGAAAACCAGGAAGGGAAGAAACAGATACCCTTTGTTTTCTGTGAAGGTCAGAGTCAGTGCTGACACACCCAGGTTGGTGGGCATCTTGGTCGTTGATGCTCTGTGAAAAAAGAGTTTACATGAGTGAAAAAGCTGTGACAGGACTCAAGGATGCTGGGATTTATGTGACTCCAGAAGGCAAATGACTTGATTACCTCCTGTTAGTTGATGAAGAACTTATTTTCCTATGTTTAAAGCATCATTTATTAACAACAACAACAACAACAAAAATCCCAAGGCACCTGACTCTGTAGTATCTTGTTTATTCTACTGTATCAGAATACAGAGCTAATAAATGAGGTCAAGCTATTTGTTTGTTTAACAATCTTCTTAATTTGTAGTGTAATTATCTATTGTGCCAGGTGCCTGTGATTCAAAGATGAATGAGGTATGCCTACTTTCAAAAGTTTACATACTAGTGAAGGAAGAGATGCTTGTAATAGAGATTTTGGTATAAGGGAGGAAATTCACAGATAGTGCAGGCACTCCTTATAGGAGTGAGGACTAGTTATAAAAAAGTAGACATCATCAGAGAAGGCTTCATAGAAAAATTATATAAGCTGAATGAAAGAATGGTCAGTAAGTGATCAGAATAAATGTTGAGAAGGACAGAAAGGGACATATTTTAGCAAAGAATCACATGAGCAAAAGAGAGAAAGGGGATTTTAGAACAAGTATTCAAGGCTGATTGCCACATTTTTATATAAATAGGTAGATTTAAGATTGGAGTCATGGACAGTAACAAGCTAGGATGGACCTTTTTACCTATGCATACCTGTGTAAATACATGGCCTCAGTGAAGACAGTAACATCTCACATTCTCAAAAATCTTTCACTGTCTTTTGTAATCTTTTTCACACAGCCTTCCCAGCACTCATCTCTTGACCTGTGTCAGGCTTATCTCCATGTGATCTCTGGTCTTATTTCTGTTTCTATAATTTTTTTTCATTTTTGAAGTGTTATATACCTGAAATCATGCAGTATGCACTTTTATAGCTATCTTTTGTTACTGACCACACTTATTCTTTTACATTTTAATTGACTGTTTGAAAGTTGCATACATCATGTTTCCATTATGTTCACAGCCTCTCCCACCTCTTCACTGATTCACTCCCTTTTCCTACTACTTTTCATCCTTTTATTTAAAAAAAAATTCAATACCAGTTTGTACTTCCCAAATGTTCTTGGATATGCGGTCTTCCACTGGAGACTGGTTGGCTTAGCAGAGCCTATACTCTTAACTGTTACAGCAGCTAGCAATTGCCAATATTGCCACTGCTTGGGGGTAGAATAGTGCACCCATCTCCCCTCTCTATGTTGAGATTTGGTTCTGGATTAGGCTTGTATAGGTTTTGTATATCCTGTCAAAATTAGTGTGGACTCATATTGCAGTGGCCCAGCTGTGTCTAGAAGATAATGATTCCTTGTAGTCATCCACCACCTCAGACTCTTCCTTCTCTATCCCCTCTCTTCTGAGAAGATCTGTGAGCCCGAGAAGGGAGGTGCTTCTGTCTTTAGGGCTGAATATTCTTTAATTTCTTAGTATTTGTACCTTAGCAAGTTGTGGGTCACTGTGTTAATTACTATCTACTGCAAACAGAAACTTCTCAGACACAGTTTGAGAGATGCACTGATTTATGGTCATAATGATAAGTCATTAGGAGTCAGTTTGATACTATGTGTTTTTATCAGAATAATAGTAAATTCTTCCCTAGGGTCTCTGAACTGTATAGAAATAGATTCTTAGCCTGGTGATGGTGCCAGTTACGGGTTTTATCTTGTGGAACATGATTTACATTCAACAAGGAAGTGGCTGTTCACTCATTGGATGAATATGTCACTCTCGTGCTATTGCATGGACATGTCTTTTGGAGCCAATCATTCTTTAGCTCACAGGGTTCAGAGCTGTGTATGAATAATGACTACTTTTCTCCTCCAGTGGCTTTCCTAGAAACTTCCAGCACTATGAAAAATAATGAGTAGAGGTGACACTTTGAAGTTCATACCTGCTTGATTTTCACTATGTTCTGTGACTCAGGTATGTGGTCTTACTGCCACGTTCTGGGTGTAACTAAGAACAACAGCAATAGACAATAATATTTGAGGGTCTATGTGACATCAGTGACCAACAATTCCAAAAGAAGTAACTCATACCTGGTACTTGGCTTTTTGTTAGTCTCTGGTGTCTAGTAGGGCATCATTGCCCTGTCATAAGCTAATTAACTCCCTTTTAACTCTTTCTCTCTCTCATATATATATGACTTTTAAAAAATCTTTAGTGTTACTTATTCCTCTCCATACTCCCACACTACATACCCTGCATTTCAATTCTGTAACATATCATAATGCTGAGAAATATTCCACTATCTAGTTGTATCATAGTTCATTTGTGCAATAACATGTCAATGGGTATTTGTTTCCAGTTTGGGACTATTAAAAACTAAGCTGCTATAAACATTCTTGTAAAATTCTTTGTATGAGAATATATTTTCATTTTTTCTTGAGAAAATGCCTAGAAGCAGAATGAATTGCTAGGTTATAAATGTTTAACATTTTACATAACCAACAATATGTTTTTCAATATGAACATAGCATGGTACATCCTCACTAATAGTATATGAGAACTATGGTCCTGATTTATCATCAAGACATGGTCTGCTTAGTTTTTAAAAATATATTTTAGACTTATTAGGAAGTGCATAGTATATTATTATTTTAATTTTCATTTCCCTGCTGAAAAGGGAAATAAATAATTGATTTCATTTGACACCCACATATGTTTTAGAATAAAGAAATGTACTTGATATCTGCCCATTTTTAAAATTGGGTTGTTTATTTTTTTACTATTGAGTTTTAAAAGTACTTTACACACTCTGAGTAAAAACATTTACCGTCTTTTTTCAATACAAGGTTTCACTGTATATCTAGACCAGTAGGTTCGCAACCTGAGACCATTGGAAAACACAGATATTTACATTACAGTTTAAAACAGTGGCAAAATTACAGTTATGAAGTAGCAACAAAAATAATTTTATGGTTGGGTGTCACTATGATATGAGGAACAGTATTAAAGGGTCACAGCATAAGGAAGGTTGAGAACCACTGCTCTACACTGGCACTGAACCGCTGATGTGAAGAGATATTCCTGCCTCAGCTTTCCACCTGTTTAATAGTAGGGACTACAGGGGTCCTCAATTTGGACAAAAATTTATCTCTTGTGACTTGTTAATGTTCTCTCCCTATGTGTTACCGGTCTTTTGCTTCTCCCAACAGATTCTTTTGAAGAGGTCCAACATCAGTTTTTTTGGACTATACTTTGGTGTTGTATCTGAGAAGTATTTACTAATCACAGCAGCAAATGTTATCTCTTAGTTGTTTCTGGAGTCTTATACTTTTAGGCTTTTAAATCCAGAAACAGGATTAATTTATAAATATTTTTAATATAATAAGAACTATATAGCCAAGTTCTTTTTTTTATGAATATTGATACTTAATTGCTCACATGTTGTTTGTTGAAAAGAATATCCTCCATTCTCTACTGTATTGACTTTACATAATAGTGGTAAACCAGTTTGCCACAAATACTTTAATTCTACTCAGTTTCATTAATTTGCTTAACAATATTAGATCATTTTTAATGTTGTAGCTTTATATAAAGCAATGTAACTGGATAGCATTTGGACTCTAATGGACTTTGTTTTTGTATCAAATTCATTTAAGTATTCTAAGCATTTTAAATTCCCAAAGAATTTTAGAATTTATTTGTTAATGTCTACAAATGAAACTGCCAGACCATGGATTAAGCTTATAATGAATATATATATGAAGAACTGAAATTTTAACAATATTGTTAAAATAGATCCATGGACATAGTATAACTTTCCATTTCTCAAATTTTTTTTTTTAAATTCAGAAATACCTTTTTAGAGTTTCCATTATACAAGTCTTTTATAACATTTGTTAGATTTATCCCTGTCTTTCATAGTTGATGCTGTTGTTTATAATAACCTCAAAGGTTTATTTTTTTACTACTGCTAGCATATAAAGTTACTAATAATTTTTTCATCATTTTTTCCTTTTAGTGAGAATAGATTCTTTTCTCATACCATGTATCCTATATAGTTTCCCTTCCCTCTAGCCCTCCCTGTCCCTCCTCACCTCCCTTCCCCTTCAGATCCACTCCCTTTCTGTCTCTTACTAGAAAAGAACAGGTTTCTAACTGATAACAACCAAACATGACAAAATAAAATATAATAAAACAAAGCAAAAGCTATCATTTCAAAGTTGGGTATGGCAACTCAATAGGAGAAAGAGTTCTGAGGGCAGGCACAAGAATTAGAGACCCACTTGTTTTCACAGTCAGGAGTTCCATAAAAATACTAAGCTAATAGCTAAAATACACACACACACACACACACACACACACACACACACACAGAGAGAGACACGCACACGCACATACACACACACGTGCACACGTGCGCGCGCGCACACACACACACACACACACACACACACACACACACACACGTACACGGAGGATCTGGTACAGACCCATGTGCTTACTGCTTCAGACTTTGTGAGCTCATTTGTATGTACTTTGCTTAGTTGATTCAGAGGGCCTTGTTTGCCTGGTGTCCTCCATCCCCTCTGGCTCCTACAATCTTTCTGCCTCCTTTTCCACAGGATTCCTGAGCTGTGAGGGGAGGGATTTGATGAAAACTTCCCATTTAGACTCTCCCTTCAACTAATATCTGCCTGTGGGTCTCCATCTGTTTCCATCTACTCTTGGAGGAAGCCTCTCTGATGATGATTGGACAAAGGCACTGATCTATGAGTATCCCAGAATATCATTAGGAATCATATATATACATACATACATGTGTATATATACATATATATTAGACTAGTAGTGTTTGGTTTTACCCTAGGTCTCTGGGCTATCTAGTCTCTGATTCTTGGTTGCCCAAGCAGTATCAGGTATGGGTTTCTTCTTGTGTAGTGGGTCTTAAATCAAATCCGGTGTTTCTAGACCACTCCCACAAGTTCTGTGCCACCATTGCCATAGCACATTTTGCAGGCAGGACAGATTGTAGGTCAGAGGTTCTGTGGCTGGGATGGTGTTCATATTTCTCTTTCAATAGCCTGCAGAGTGCCTTCTGCACTAAAGAGACTAGAATGTAGTGGTGAAGGCTCCATGTAGGCACTAGCACAACTTCTTCATGTTTGATGAATTGTGTGGGTGTTATCTCGGCAATGGGGCGTCATTGTCAGTTTGCAGAGAGCAACCTTTTGCCTTAGTAAGAGCCTGGGTTGTTTAGGGATTTCCATAGGACCTTCTTGGCCAACAATTCAATTGAATGCAACCAAGTCCTGCCACTGGATGGGTAGCCAAGAGCCAAGAGCCTAGAGCTGGCTAGTTAAGACTCTGTATTCCCCATTACTAGGAGCCCTCAAAGGGCTCACTTTCATACATTTCAGAAAGTTTCCACTGCACTAGGTTTCCATACCACCCCCTTAAAATTTTCTGGTTTCAGCCTTTTTTTCTTCACTCTCTTCCTCCACCCTATCTCCTATGAAATCTTATCCCTCCTGTCCTCTCCCCACCCACCCTCAGTCTGTCAGTAAAATCTATTCTATTTACCCCTCTCAGGGAGATCCATATGTCTCCCCACCAGAACCCTCCTCTTTAACTAACCTCTCTGTGTCTATGAATTGTAGCTTAGTTATCATTTACTTAATGGTTAATAGCCACTTATAACTGAATATGGATCATATTTATCTTTCTGGGTCTGGGTTACCTCATTCAAGATCAGTTTTTCTAGTTCCATCTATTTGCCTATAAATTTTATGATGTTGTTTTTTTAACAGATGAGTAATAATCCATTCATTGTACAAATGTACATTTGTTATTTGTACATAGGAGGGCTACTGATTTCTTTTGAGTTACTCTTCCATCCAGCTACTTTGCTGAAAGTGTTTATGAGCTGTAGAAATTCCCTGGTGGAATTTTTAGGGCCACTTGTATATACTATCATATCATCTGCAAATAAGGATACTTTGACTTCTTCCTTTCCAATTTGTACCCTTGATCTCCTTCAGTTGTCGTATCACTCTAGCTGGAACTTCAAGTACTGTACTGAACAGATATGGAGAGAGTTGACAACCTTCCTTGTTCCTAGTTTAGTGGAATTGAGTTTCTCTCCATTGAAATTGATGTTGGCTATGGGATTATTTTAAATTGTCTTTATTATGTTTAGGTGTGTCCCTTGTATCCCTAATCTCTCTAGTACTTTTATTATGAAGGGGTATTGGATTTTGTCAAAGGCCTTTTGTGTGTCTAATGTGATGATTATGTGTTTTTTCTTTTAGTTTGTTTATATGGTACTGATTTTCATTTACTGATTTTCATATATTGAAGCACCTCTGCATTTCTGGGATGAAGCCTACTTGATCATAGTGGATGATCTTTTGATGTGTTCTTGGATTTGGTTTGCAAACATTTTATTGCCTATTTTTTTGTTTGTTTGTTTTTTGGTTTTTTGAGACAGGGTTTTTCTGTGTAGTTTTGGTGTCTGTCCTGGATCTTGCTCTGTAGACCTGGCTGGCCTCGAACTTACAGAGATCCCCCTGGCTCTGCCTCCTGAGTGCTGTGATTAAAGGCATATGCAACTGCTGCCTGGCTTATTGTGTATTTTTGCATCTATGTTCATAATGGAAATTAGTCTGTAATTTTTTCTTTGTTGAATCTTTATGTGTTTTGAATATCAGGGTAACTGTGGCCTCATAAAATGAACTGGGCAATGTTCCTTTCGTTTCTATCTTGTGGAATAATTTGACAAGTATTAGCATTAACTCTTCTTTGAAAGTCTGGTAGAATTCTGTGCTAAAACTATCTGGCAGTGTGCTTTTTTGGATAGGAGACTTTTAATGACTGCTTCTATTTCATTAGTGGTTAATGGTCTGATTAAATTGTTCATCTGGTCTTGATTTAACTTTAGTAAGTAGAATCTATCAAGAGAATTATCTTTTGTTTAAAAAAATATTTCCCAGTTTGGTGGAGTACAGGTTTTTAAAATATGTCCTTATAATTTTCTGGATTTCCTTGGTGTCTGTTGTTATGCCTCCCCTTTTGTTTCTGATGTTAATTTGGATTCTCTCTCTCTCTCTCTCTCTCTCTCTCTCTCTCTCTCTCTCTCTCTCTCTCTCGTGTGTGTGTGTGTGTGTGTGTGTGTGTGTGTGTGTGTGTTAGTTTGGATAAGGGTTTGTCTATCTTGTTGATTTTCCAAGGAATCAACTCTTTGCTTCATTGACCCTTTGTATTGTTCTGTTTGTTTCTATTTTATTGATTTCAGCCTTCAGTTTAATTATTTGTCTACTCCTCTTGGAGAAGCTTAGTTCATTTTGTTCTAGAGCTTTCAGGTGTGCTGTTAAGTTGCTAGTATGAGATCTCCCCAACTGTTATTGTAATATAAGCCTTTAGTGAAATGAACTTCCCTCTTAGTACCACTTCCATTGTGTCCCATATGCTTGTGTATGCTGTGTATTCATTTTCATTGAATTCTGAAAGTTTTTAATTTCTTTCTTTCTTTATGTTTTGACCCATTTTTCACTCAGTAAAGAGTTGTTCAGTTTCCATGAGTTGATGATGTCCAGTTTTAATTCACGATAGTCTGATGGGATTCAGGGAGTTATTTCAATTTTTGTGTATCTGTTAAGACTTGCTTTATATCTGTGTATGTAGTCAATTTTGGAGAAAGTTCCACGAGGTGCATAGAGGAAGTTGTATTCTTTTGTGTTTAGTTGAAATGTTCTGTAAACATCTGCTAGGTCGATTTGTTTTTAGTCCCACTATTTCTCTGTTTAGTTTTTCTTTGGATGACCTGTCCATTGATGAGAATCGGATATTGACGTCTCCCAATATCAGTATATGAGGATCAATATGTGTGTGATTTAAGCTGTAGTAGTGTTTCTTTGACAAGCTTGATTGCCCTAGGGTTTGGAGCATAGATGTTAGTAATTGAAATGTCTTGATGAATTTTTTCTTTGATGAATATTTAGTGTCCTTTCTTATCTCTTTTGATTAGTTTTGGTTTAAAGTCTATTTTGTTAGATATTAAAATGGCTACACCAGCTTGCTACATAGGCCCAGTAAATTAGAATATCTTTTTCCAACCCTTTATCCTGAGGTAATCTCTTGATCTTGATCTTCTTGATCTTGATGTGTGTTTCTTGAATGCCTCAGAAGAATGGATCCTGTTTTAACATCATTCTATTAGTCTGTGTCTTTTTATTGGGGAATTGAGGCCTCTGTACTGAGAGATCTCAATGACCAATAATTGTTGATTCTTATTATTTTGTTGTTGGTAGTGCTAGTGGAGGTGTGTGTGTGTGTGTGTGTGTGTGTGTGTGTGTGTGTGTGTGTGTGTGTGTGTATGCATATGCACGTGCACACAAGTGTGCTTCCCTTCTTTTGATTTTGCTGTGCTTTCATGTTTCATATTTCCAGTGTTTTCCTGGGTGTAGTTAACATCCTTATGTTTGAGTTTTCCTTCTAGCACCTTCTGTAAGGCTGGATCTGTAGATAAATACTGTTTAAATTTGACTTTATCATGGAGCACTTATTTTTCTTCATATGTTGTGATGCAAAGTTTTGCTGATTATAGTAGTCTAGGTTAGCATCTGTAGTCTCTTAGACTCTTAGAGTCTGCAGCACATCTGTCCAGGCTCTTCTAGCTTTTAGAGTCTCCATTGAGAAAACAACTGTAACTCTAAGAGGTCTGCCTTTATATGTTACTTGATCTTTTCCCATTGCAGCTTTTAATGTTCTTTCTTTGTTCTGTATATTTAGTGTTTTGATATTATGTGGCAAGGGGACTTTCTTTTCTGGTGCAATCTATTTGGTGTTCTGTATGCTTCCTGTATCTTTATAAGCATCTCCTTCTTTAGGTTAGAAAAATTTTCCTCTATGATTTTGCTGAAAATATTTTCTGGGCCTTTGAGTTGAGTTTCTTCTCTTTCCTCTATACCTATTATTCTTGGGTTTAGTCTTTTCATAGTGTCCCAGATTTCTTGGATGTTTTGTGTCAGGAGATTTTTAGATTTAGCATTTTATTTGACAGATGTATCCATTTCTTCTTTCGTATCTTCAATGCCTGAGATTCTCTTTTCAATCTCTTACATTATGTTGTTGAAACTTGTCTCTGTAGTTCCTGTTCAAATTCCTAAATTTTTCATTTCCAGAATTCATTCAGTTTGAGTTTTCTTTATTGATTCTATTTCCAATTTTAGGCTTTAATAGTTTTACTCATTTCCTTCCACTGTTTGTGTTTTCCTGGATTTCTTTAAGGGATTTATTCATTTCCTCCTTAAGGACTTTTATCATATTCATAAAAGCTGTTTTAAGGTCTTTTTCTTGTGTGTCAGCTATGTTGGCATATTTAGGTCCCACTGTGTTAATATAGCTGGACTCTAGTGGAGACATACTGCTCTGGCTGTTGCCGATTGTGTTTTTAAGCTGGCATCCAATTATCTGAATTTGGAACGATTATAATTCTAGGTGCTGATTTCTAGATTTGCCATTGTTGGGTGGGTGTTAGCTTCTGTTTCCTCTCTGCATTTCCAGAGTGTGTAATGGCTATGCATTGCCTAATTTCCTGGTCTGCTTAGTCGGTGTATTCACAGCAAATATCTTCTGGTGTTGGAGGCTGGGACACTGGGATGAGTTGAGGGAATGAAGGTTGGAGGAGAATGTCATTGTGATCTATTGGGGATGGGGCCAGAGATGAAAGGGAGACCATACCAGGATTCCAGCTGTAGAGCTGGGATGAGACTGGGATGTTCAATCTCAGGAGCAGTAGAAGAGGTGTGGGCTTGCCTTTGGCCTACTTACTGTCCTGGGAGGAGCAACCTTTGGTCAGCAGTGGGTAACTCTTTAGGTTGGGATCTGAGACAAAGCAGCAAGTAGGAAGAGGCAGGTGAGAAGGGGAAGGAAGATCTAGCTATTGTAAATAGGGCAGGAATGAAATCCAACTCCTTGGCATATGCCCCCAAACCTGCTATCCTACTCCAGATATTTTTGTATTTTTTAAGCTCTAACTATAAACCCTGGGTTGGCCTGGAACATGTGACAATCTTTCCACCTCTGTCCTCATGTGTTGTTTGCAAGCAAATGTTGGGATTATAGCATGTGCCACCTCTGTTCCTCATCCCACCTTTTCCTTCTGTATTTACTTCCCTTCCTCCTTCCCAGATGAACTGTCAATTTATAACTATTTATTTAAGATATTATTTCTATGTATTCTCTGGCAATTTTTGTGGATGTAAATAATGTATTTTGACCATATCCACCTCCAATGTCCTTCTAACTACCGCCAAACCCTCCAAAACATTTCACTCCCAACTTTGTGTCCTTATTTTTTTTTATAAGCCTGAGTTCAATCAATGCTGCCCATGGGTTGCATTGGTGTGGGGCATCTATTAGATCATTGGCAACTGGCCAGTCGCCATACTTCCAAAAAAAAAAAAAAAAAAGAAAGAAAAAAGAAAAAGAAAAACCAGAAAACAAAACAAAACAAAACGTTTGATTCTCCCAGTCTACTTCCCAGAACTCAGCAAGTGCTGGTAGCTCCTGGGCCTTATGAACTGTCCTGAGTTCATGCTGCCATTTTATGGAGGGCTCCAATGCGTGTAACCACAGTTGCTGTGAGTTAATGATACTATACTTCCAATACAAGAATTTTCATTTGTTTTCCTTCCCAGACTCAGTGTTACTGTTATTACAAACTTCCCTTTTACATTTATTTTTAATCTCATAAATACTGTTGTTCACAGTTCAGTGTTTATTTAATATATTTAAATAATGTGAAATTAACTTTTCATTATTGTGACAAAAAAAATCCTTAGGAAATCAACTTAAAAGAGGAAAAATTCACTTTTAATCATAGTTTCAAAGGATGCAATGTGTGATCACTGATCCCACTATTTTGGGTGTGTTCCAAGGCTCAAACGTTGTGGTAAGAGCACAGAGCAGAGCAAAAGTATTCTTCTCATATGGCTGAGAAAGAAAGAGGGAGATGGAGAAAGAGGAGCAACAGAGGGAGAGAGGAGAGATATAGAAGGATACACCCTGCAGTGGTATGCTCCCAGTGGCCTATATCTTTCAAACAGGCTGCACCTCTAAAGAACCTATCACCTTTAGATAGCACAAGAATCTACCACCTTTTGATAGTACTATCACAGGCTGTACCTCTAAAGAACCTATCACCTTTAGATAGCACAAGAATCTACCACCTTTTGATAGTACTGTCAGCTGGGACCAAATTTTCATTTAACACGTGGGTTTTTAGCAGCCATTTAAGATCTAAATCACAACTAACAAGAAAACATGGTCTACTTATCTATGCAGTAGTCTTGGTCTTGCCTAAGCTCTAACAATTTGCCTGGAGAATTTCCCTGAATATTTCTTGTAGTGTGGATCTGTTGAAGAGAAATTCCCTTAGTTTTTGTACATTTTATAGTTCCATCTTATGAATATTATGAACAAATCTCATATGTATATTATATTCTTTATTTTTTCTTAGTTTTTCCAAATATATTTTTATTGATTATAAAATCAAGAGGTCATTTTTTGGTGTATTTTATTATTTTAAACATGTAATTTCAGTCTCTCCTGGATTGACTGTTTTCTGATATGTCCATTCTTATCTTTCCATTCTTATCTTTATATTAGCTATTTTGTGTCTAACATGTTTTGTTTCCTTTGGCTATTTAAAGATTTTGTTTTTATTATTGATTGGGTAATTTATTATAGTTTTACTGTAAGTATAAATTTCTTATTTTTGGATTTCATTGATTCTCTTTGTCGTGTGACCAAATTATTATAATCTTGTTCAGAATTTCTTACAGGTATTAATTCTTCAAGTATTTTTCTCCCTTCCTTTGGGGACTCCCATTACATGTCAAATATGATATCAACATTATTTCATTTAGAGATGCTCTATTCATTTAAATATTTGTTTGTATGTCCTTTTTTGGGTATTTTTTCTTACTACCTTAAAGTTCACCAATTTTTTTCCTTATTTACTAACTGCCATGAATACATCCAGTATATTTGTATCTCAGCCATTGCAGTTTTAACTTAGCAGCCTAAGCCTAAGCCTCCCCAGCACTTGGATTATAGGCATTTGCCATCATATTCATGTCTTGAAATGAGAGATTACACTAGTTTATTTAGATAGGCATTGTCTAGACATAATTCTCTCTCTGTCTCTGTCTCTCTGTCTCTGTTTCTCTCTTTCCCTTCCCCCTCTCTCCCTCCCTCCCTCCTTCCCTCATCTGTTTCTCTTCCTTTTCATGCTCTCTGTGTGTATCTTCCTGTCTAAGTGAATGAATCAGAGTGATAGAGCTGGACACCTTATTTACCCTTCTGGTGCTTACCCACACATAGATGCACATACTATGTAATACATCATATAATTCACACAGCAGTATCTTTGCTAAAAAAGAAATTATAGCCTCACTTAAAAGACTGTGCTCATATTTTGGTCTCTTTTAACTTCCTCATTATATATTTGTGTGTTTCATTTCTGCTAAAGATCAGCATCTATTGGAAGATGTCTAATACTTAGCCATGGCCATATCTAGAAGAGAAATATCATAGATAATTGTGCATAAAAGGACCAATGAGGAATATGTGCATTACTTTCCACTTTTATCTGGAGAGGTTTATAGACCATTCAATAACAACTGTTGAAAAAAGAAGCCACAGATTTGAAGGAGAGTGGGGAGGGGTATATAGGAAGGTTTGGAGGAATGAAAGGGAAGGAAGAGATGTTGTAATTAAACCATGGTCACAAAAATAAACAACAACAACAAATTTGGTTAGTAATGAATCTTAAGACAGTTAAGAAACTGGCTGATCAAGTCACTGGCTTTCTGTCCTGCACATTGATCAGCCAGTCTTGATCTCAAAGGCTGTTTCTTGAGTAGCCAGACATTAGTCACTAACGTCACACAGGACCAAAAGCACTGACTTTGTCTGTGTCACTGTGGCTCATCTTCTTGTTAGAAGAGCTCTATTGTTGGGTCATGGTGTCACGCAACACCAAACATTGCTTACTGAATTGGAGTAACATTCAGTGTTCAAGATGATGGTTTTTCAACCTGGGCTTCAATTTTCAAAGTATGAAAGCAGATATTTGGGGAAATTTTCCAGAGACATAAATAGTTCAAACACAAGATAATGGTGATAATCCTTGAACCCTAAACACTTGCATTTTGGAGTCTGTTGTGCTACCTTATATTGCCAAATCCTTTTAAAAATTCCTTTCTTATTCCTTGTGATTTTTAGGTCATACTATCCCAGCATGGGCATGAGCAGCCTGAAATTGCTGAAATATGTCCTATTTATCTTTAACTTGCTCTTTTGGGTAAGTATCTCCTTTGAACATATCTCAAATAACACCCCTTCATCCCAGCTAACCTGTCCTTTCTTCTCAACCAAAGAATAGAGTATAGAATGTGAACTGTGCACACTTTGGTACTGTTCAGAACATTTCATGTAGGTACAAAGAGGTAATAATTTCCTCACTTCCTGCCATTTTGTCATACTATAAGCCTACAAAATTAAAAGGTATCAGTGCACTTAATAATGGAGGTGCCAATTCTCTTGGGGGGCTCTCGGGTAGCATTGCAAATTGCTGGCATTTATAAGTGAAAAATGGACTACAATTTGGGTGTTAAATCTACACTCTCCTCATCCCTGACCCCATGGAAGAATATTGACAGACAGAGAAATCATATGGAAGTTCTATTTTTTTTTAAATTTTCAAAATGAACCTCCGTGATGATTTCTGTAGTATCTAGGCTAATTTGTGCTCTCACCAATAGTGTGAAAGGCCTTCTTTTTTTCTGTCATCCTGGTCAGCATTTTTTGTTGATAGTTTTCTTTATGACAACCATTCTGATGGGATGAAATGGAATCTCCACATAAGATTTGATAGCTAAAGATATTGAACACCTTTTAAATATATTTATTTATTGGCACTTCATTTTTTTAAAAAAAACCCATCTGCTTATTTCCATTGTTCATTTGTTGACTGGATTTTTTGTTCTCTTTTTCTTCAAGTTTTGGACTTCCATATAATCTAGTCATGTTACTCCTCATTTTGTCTCTAAAAGAATCATAATCACCTTTCTACAAAGATACTTGAACATCTGTGCTTTTCGTAGGATCATTCACAATAGCTAAATTGTTGATGCAGACTAGACATCCATCAACAGAGGATAAAGGATATGTGGTGTATCTACACAATAGAGCTTGACTTAACCCCCGAGAAGGATGAAGTAGATGGAATTTGAGGTTACTTTGAGTGAAGTAAGTCAGTACCACATAGAAAAGGATTGCATCTTCTCCTTCATATGCTGAAGCTAAGAAAAAAAAAAAGAAATGCATTTAACTAAAAGGAGACTAGCTGGAAGGAAAAAATGAAGAAGAAAAAACATATAATAAATATTAATAGAGCAGTGAATATTATCAAACTACACTGTATGCTTGATATGTAGAAATACAACAATAAATTATTTTGTATAATATGGATTAATAAAAACATAAAGTTGCAGACACATGTGTCCATGTTTGGTAATTTAACACGAAAAAAGAGATGTCCAATGAGCTTTCACTATATTAAATTCAGCAGCTGCATTTCATATATAAGATGAATCAGTATTCATATGTTTATGAGAATATTCCTATAAATTTGACTTCTCTAGTAGTCTGCCTATCAAGACAAACTTCCTCAAACAGAGCATTATCTCTATGTGGTCGTACTCTCCTAAGAAAAGTCCATGAGTGGACAACTGAGCAGACAAGAGATAGAACATCTGAAGTATAAAGTTAGACTTAGATATAGTGAAGGTATTAGGTCCTTCATAAGGATGACATTTCCTTGGTATCTGGATATGTGTAATAAGAGATATAAGTGTGACTCCATATGCAGAAGCTGGTATTTCCTTTCTAAGTGATAGTGTGGAAACTGAGTAAAGAGGTGAGTCTCGAGTGAGTCAACAAAAACATGATTCTGATCTCCAGGATGTGAGAATATAAATTAGGAGATACTTAAGAACTATGTTCACCTTAGAATGCTATGGAATTCTTCCTTTTAGGTCTGTGGCTGTTGCATTTTGGGCTTTGGTATCTACCTCCTGGTCCAAAACACCTATGGAGTGCTCTTCCGTAACCTGCCCTTCCTGACACTGGGCAATGTTCTCGTCATCGTGGGCTCCATTATCATGGTAGTTGCCTTCTTGGGCTGCATGGGCTCAATCAAGGAAAACAAGTGCCTGCTTATGTCGGTGAGTCCTTGCAGCAGCTGGGATAGTCTGAGCTGGGGGAGATGGTATCTCAAGTCTAGGGTGACACATTTCATGTTAGGTTACTTTTGGATGACGTATACAATTAAAGAGCAGAGAGGGACAGGAAGGTGGTGGTGGCACTTGCCTTTAGTCCCAGCACTCAAGAGGCAGAGGCACAGGGATCTCTGAGTTCGAGGTCCGCCTGGTTTACAGATTAAGTTCCAGGACAGCCAGGGCTACACAAAGAAACCCTGTCTTGGAAAAAAAGAGCAGAGAGGGAATAAACACAAGACTTTTTCTTACCCGCTTACTGTTTCATTCTTTTATAAGCCAGATGACAGTCTATGGAATAGTACACCCACAGTAAGTTGGACCCTCCCATACAGCCAAGACAAACACAACCCCTGACAGACATCCCCACAGGCCAACCTGACATAGATAATAACCTCAATTAAAGTTCTTTTCCCAGATGATTCTAGGTTGTGTCAAGTTTACAATAAAAACTAACCAACACAGTCCATTACTTGTCAATTATATGTATATCACTTTGAGCCATAACTTTCTATCCTTTGTACCATATGTCTCATGTGAATACCAGAATATAAAACACAGTCCAATTCCAGAAATCCCCTAAAGCCTTACAAAATTTCTAAGACTTCAAAGTCCAAGGTCTTTTAACTGTGAGCACCTGTAAAATAAAAAGAAGTTACATCTGTAAGGATTGTTATTTTGAAATAGAAGAAACAGGACATAATAACAACCATGCCAAAACAACAACAACAACAAAAACCAGAAGCAGGTTGTATTTAGGAATATATCTATAATTAATGAAAAAAGGATAGGAATTTGAAAAAGAGCAAGAAGAAGTATATGGGAAAGTTTGGAGGAAGGAAATAAAAGGGGGAAATGATGTAATTATAACTTCAAAAAACAAAAGAAATTATTTTAAAAAAATCAGCAGTATATAGACCAAATCTTGTAGCTCCAATGTCTAGCTGATGAGTCTTGTATTCTGGGCTCCAAACAACTTTGGTAGGCCCACCCCCTCCAATTATGTTGCTTGTAGCACATACAGATTCTTTGTTGGGAGTAGGCCAGTTCCACATCGGTCTCCTTTGTCAATGTCCTATGGGCATAGCATTTTCAATGTCCTGGGGTCTCCATTATAACTGAGCCATCACATTCACTAGTGGCCTCTCTGCAGATGATCTGACCCTGCCAAAGAGTTCCAGTACTCAGTTGCTCTCCATGACCACTAGTACCACATGGATGGCTGTTACATTTTCAGATTCTGCTGCAAGTTTATTGAGGAATTGCCAGTTTATTCTAGGTTGTCAAGTTGATAATTAAAGCTAACCATCATAGTATCACTTATCAGCCAAGATTTTATACACCAATGTTAGTTTGTTTCTCACTGGGACCCCAAGGATATGTAGAAGAAGACATGACTGTTATCTGTAGTGTCCATTTTAAACGGTCAATAACGTCCCTTGTCACTGTCATGTCCTGCAGCATAATACTTTTCCTCGATGTCTGCTTGAAATTAGTTATCAACTTTCTGTCTAAATCCTTATATAAGAACATGCTTCAATATCTGACACATAGTAATTAATTGATGAAAAAATAATTAGTAGGTTCTTCTGAACATGGCAACCCTCCCTAATGATGTAGAATTCTTCTTTAATTCATGCACAAAGCAGCCTTCATAGTAGGAGTGACACAATTCAGGTAAGGACCTTGGCTGAATTCCTTGACTACTAGAAATGGAAGAGATTTTCAGCAGTTCCCTGTCAAATAACCAGCCTGAGGAGTACTGTCAGGCTTAGACTTTGCCTAATAAAATTGGAGTAGAAGAGATACAATTTTCCTAGTATAGTAAGGACAGAGATTGCTATAACAATGCTTCCATCCGTAAGCCAGGTGGTGGTGCCCCACGCCTTTAATCCCAGCACTCAGGAGGCAGAGCCAGGCGGATCTCTATTAGTTCGAGGCCAGCCTGGGCTACAGAGCAAGATCCAGGACAGGCACCAAAACTATACAGAGAAACCCTGTCTCAAAAAAAAGATCATAAAACAATGCTTCCATTCTTATGTGTTACCATCTTAGTAATCCCTTAAGTCATGTGATCAACATTCTATTGCAGATCAACATTTAAACTAGAGCTAAGATCAATAATAATAATAATAATAATAATAATAATTTAAAAATAAGTGTTATCAGGCAGTTTTCAGACAGATAGAAAATGATAGGAAATATCAGAGACAGGACTAGTGATGTAAGCAGTCAAAATTGGTGTTTAAGGTTTTTTTTTTAAGGTGAAGAACAAATGAAATTGTGGAAGTTTTTTTTGTATAAATGTCATGCAGGGATTAAAATTCTAAATTTGGAGATAAAACTGACTTATAACTATGATTAGGCTCCCTCTCCAGCTTCACCATCATCCACCTCTTTCTTGAGTTAGACTTGATCTGATGTATGGGACCAGGACCCAAGCTTGTGCTTGGATTGTCTGGCTTTTTGAGCAGCTGTTTCACTAGGCTTATGCTAAAACACCAATTCAACAATGTTAGAACAAAGTTAGAGGGTAGTTAATATGCCTTCTAGAGTCCAGCTGCAGGAAAGGAACACATACTATCCACAAAACAGGAGAGGGCTTAGGAAGCCCCAAGGAGGCAGGAACAGTTTCCATGCATGATTGTGTGTGTGTGTGTGTGTGTGTGTGTGTGTGTGTGTGTGTGTGTGTGTGTGTGTATGTGTGCATGTATATGCACATGTGTGTAGACCTGTTTGCTCTTGAGGTAGAGAGAGGTAAATCAGAAAGTAGAATCAATGTTCTGATAATGTCTCTGGTTTGTCACAGTTCTTTGTTCTGCTGATGATTATTCTCCTTGCTGAGGTGACCTTAGCCATCCTGCTCTTTGTGTATGAACAAAAGGTAAGTTATGAAGAACATGGCTTGCTCTCTTATTGCTGAGATGGGGAATACACTGCAGAGAAGTTAGTAAAGCAAACTTAGTAGTAAGTCATACAAATGAAGTAGGAGGATGAGAGATTAACTGCAGTTGAGAAGAGAAAAAATGTCATTAAGGTTGTATTTGAATGATACCTTGAAAGATAACTGGAGAGAAAATGAAGCAAGCTTGTCTTTTTCCTGCCTACCTCTCTCTATGGAGCTGGCAGTCTTCTCAGTAATGTTTGACCTTGGCTTTGGTTGTACCTTCCTTTGTAACTATAGTTTTGGAAGTATAAATGTCATGGATATCTTCCTTCAAAACTGTATAAACCTTCAGCTTGTCTTCCCACATAACCTCCCTCATCTCACTTCCCTAGTTCTGACTCCTTGGGTGGGGGGATATATTTGCTCCACTAGAAATCTCTTATTTCTTGAATCCATCTTGTTTTAACTATGTCTTCCATGGTGGACTATGATTTACCCCAGCTGAACACGTATGTGGCTGAGGGCCTGAATGACAGCATTCAACATTATCACTCAGACAACAACACCATGGCGGCATGGGACTTCATCCAGTCACATGTAAGTATATAAAGAATCCTGCTCAGGTGTGTCAGACTGAATTCCCAGCATTAGTCTCTAGAAACAAGTGTCTCTTTCCTAAAGGTTTCAGGCTCAAAGATCTTTAGTTCTCAAGTCCAAAGGAGCATCTGTCCTCTCACAGGCAGTGGAGTATAGGGATTAATTCAACTGGTACAAATTTTTCTACATTCTATTTCATTCTTTACCAACTCACATAAGGTCATTGCCTTAGCCCTAACAGGATGAAAAGAAAACCCAAAACATATTGGATTAGTTTATATATTTTGCAAAATGTTATTAAAATAGCAGTAGAATAAAAGAAACTGTAGCATGAATCTTAAAGAGTCTTACTAATAAAATCAAACCCGGACCTAGGTATTGGGGTGAACACTGGAAGATCAGAGAGAAAGAACAGGCCACAGCTAACCTCACCTGGCCACCTTCTCAGCTGATCCTGTTTCCTCAGACTGGAAGCATCTGAGTCCTCATCTAAATGGATCTCAGATGAACTGTGCTGCTCAAAGCCTAAAAGCTTAACCAGCCCTAGTTCCTGGTCCTTACGCCTTAAATACCTTTCTGCTTTCTGCCTTCACTCCCTGGGATTAAAGTCTCACTTCTTGGGATTAATGGGGTGAGTCACCATGCCTGGCTGTTTCCAGTGTAGCTTTAAACTCACAGAAATCCGGATGGATCTCTGCCTCCCAAGTGATAGAATTAAAGGCATGTGTGGCACCATTTTCTGGCTTCTATATCTAGTGGCTGTTCTGTTCTCTAACCCCAGATAAGTTTATTATGGTGCACAAAATTTGGGGGAACATAATATCACCACAAGAAACCTTTTAAATTCCTGAGTCACCAAAATTACTATATTTTTTACCTATTCCTCTAGTGTCACATTGCTCATGCTTCTTCCTTTGCACAGACATGTGTCAATTTTGCACTCTTTCCTTAGAGTGTTAGGAGACAAATATGGACTAGACAGCCTTGCACAGTCATGACATGTCCAAAGAGTACCATCATCACGCATGGCGGATTAATATGGAATAGACAAAAGTAACATAGGAAATAACTACATAAAAACAAGAATGGGAGGACTTGGAGAAATCACAACCTCTTTAGATTTCACATTCCTCATTTGTTTCAATTCAGAAGTCCCTTTTCATGTCCAGACACATAACAAAGGAAAAACAAAACAAAATAAATCTCTTGACACATGTCACCAGCTTCATATACATTTTGCCACTGACACCTCATTCAATCCCATAAACAATTGGCTGGAATATTCTAAAGGAAATAAAATGCTGAACCTTATATCATCTCACCCATTAAATATCACTAAAGAGTTTGGTTCAGTGGTTAAGAGCACTTATTGATTTGCTGGGGGATCTGGGTTTTGTTTTGTTTTTGTTTTTTCAAGACAGGGTTTCTCCGTGTAGTTTTGGTGCCTGTCCTAGATCTCACTCTGTAGACCAGGCTGGCCTGGAACTCACAGAGATCTGCCTGGCTCTGCCTCCCGAGTGCTGGGATTAAAGGTGCGCGCCACCACTTCCCAGTGGGATCTGGGTTTTGTTATAGCACCTACCTGGTGGCTCATAAATCCTGGAACTCCAATTTCAAAGGATCTGAAACCCTTTCCTGCTTCCACATGTTCCTGCGTGCGTGTAGTAAAACATACAGACACGCCCCCCTCATTCAAATTAATAAATAATTCTTCAAATATCACTAACAGTCTATATTCCAATTATTCTAATTTTCTCAAAAAAAAATTCAACTGATTTGAACAAATTGAGACCCAAGAAGATCCAAATGTTACATTTGGATGAAATGTTTCCAGATTTCCTTTACTCTATCACAGCATCCTACTTCTTTATATTACATGTATGTGAACAAAATTAGGTTATTTGTCCTATAGATTTCCCCATTTTCTGTATCTGACTGGTTTATTCCCAGAGTATTTTGATGGCAGGAAATCTGTTTCCTAGAGATACTGTGAATCTAGAAGTTTGATGAAGTCTCACTCTCTCCTTCTCTCTCTTCTTTTAAAATAATACTTTTTTATTGAGAATTTCATACAATATATTCTGATCATATTAACCCCTAAACTCTTCCAGAACTGCCCCCACTTCCCTACTCACTTTGTTTCCTTATTTTATTTATTAACCCACTGAGCTCAGTTAGTGATACCTATATACTTTTGGGTGAGGTCATCCCATAGGAGTGTAGGTCACCTGCCAGTGGTTATACCCTTAAAAAGTGGATCTCCTTTCAGCAATAATCAATTGTCAGTAACTCTTGAGCTAGTATGGGACTTCCTGACCATTCTACCCTTTGTTCTTGTTCTGTTTTTGTGAATGCTGCCATAATCACTTTGAGTTCCTATGTGAAACTGCCCTGTTGTGTCCAGGGAATGCTGTTTCCTTATAGTCAGCCACCACCTCTAGCTCTTACACCTTTCTGCCCACTCTTCACATAGACTCCTTGACCTTGGGAAGAGATGGTATGCCACTTTAAGGCTGAGTAACCCATAGTCTCTTATTCTCTACACATTGACCAGTTGTGGGTCTCTGTGTTAATCACCATCTCCTAAAGAAAGAAGCTTCCCTGATGATGCTTAAGTGATGCACTCATCTATGCATATAGTAAAAAGTCATTATAAATTGATTTGATATTATGTCCATTTAGCAAAATAATACTAGTAGGTTCTCCCCAAGGGCCTATAACCTATGTAATCAGAAATTGTTTGTCCTCCAACTGGTTCCAGGTATTTGTCCCATTATGTAAGGTGCTTTAAGTCCAAGCAGGAAGTTATTGGTTTTTTATCCACAACATCTGTTTCATGATAGCTCCAGCAGTAATATCTTGCTAGGCTGATCATTACTATAGCTCTTAGGTTCACAACTCTGTAAGATTTGTGACTACTTTTCTCCTCTTGTAGCTTACACAGAACCTACCAACACTATGAAATCTAGCCAGTAGGTATCAAGTTTCCAAATCAATCCAGCTTGATCTCTTCATGTTCCATGACTATGTATGTGGTGGTTTCAGCAATAGGGTCTTATGACCAAGTTCTGGAAGGTAACCAGAGGTATTGGCAATAGCTTGTAATATTTATAGGTCTATAGGATCTCAATGGCCAACAACTCCAACAAAGGTAAATTTGTTAGTCTGAGGTCTAGTAGGGACATTATTGTTCAGTTATAGGGTAACCTCATTTAAATTTGTTAATATATATATATAACATACATATATATTGAAACATACTATGATAGAAGGTTCTATAAATATATACATATATTTTTCCATATGGCTTTTTTCCAAAGCTCTTTAGTGTTAGTTGCCCTTCCTAGAATTCTATCCTTTATTCTGCCCTGCTATCCTCCAACTCATGTAACTATTCTTCTTCAATTTTTCTCCTTTATATGATAGAATTCTATCTCCTTTATTGAGAGCATTCCCCTTCCCCTTCACTAGTTTCTATTTATACTCCAATTTAAACAAATAATCTAAATATTCAAAATTAGCATGATAGAGAAAACATGATATTTGTTTTCTGAGTCTAGGTTATCTTACGCAAGATGATTGTTTCCATCTCCATCCATTTACTTGAAATTTTCTTAACTTAATTTTTCTTAAGAACTAGATAAAATTTCATTGTATACATGTATGACATTTTTAATATTCATTCATCCATTCATCAGTTGATGGACATTTAAACTGTTTCCATTTTCTGGCTACTGTGAGTAGAATAGCAATAAAAATGGATGAGCAGCTGTCTTTACTAGGATAGAGTCCTTTGGTTGTATGTCCAAGAGTGGTATAGCTGGATCATTAGTTTCTCCTATATGTAAAAACCACCATTCCTGTTTTCTCATTAAAGCAGGTATCTAAATGTCATGATTTCAATAATCTCAAGAATCAATGTGGTTAGCCTCAGTACTGTGCTATAAGGCAAAAAGTACTTGATAGGTAAAAATACAAACCATACATGCCCTTTGTATTTCATAGAGGTCTTCTGTGAATAAAATGGTATAATAGTCTTGTGAACATTTAGTTCCAAAGAGTCTAGCAGTAGACCAATTCTGAATTTTCTTCTCTAGAGTCAGATTTGAATGACAGGCATACCTTTTGTATAAATTTTGGTGGGTGTTTTGCTTGTTTGTTTTGTTTTCCTGTTGATTTTATATTATAATATTTGGGGACTTGTCTTTTAGTTGCAGTGTTGTGGTGTAAACGGTTCAAGTGATTGGACTAGTGGTCCACCATCTTCCTGCCCACCAGGTGCAGATGTTCAGGTAATTTTGTTGGCAATGTTCCTGTTATTTGATTCTGACTAAATGTTCTCTACATTATGCTTGTCTCTTTAAACATTCAAGGAAAGTAAAAATGTAACATCTGAAATCAGTCTCTGTATTATAATATTTACAGTCTCTGTAAATAAAGACAAGTTACCACTCCAGATAATCTCTCTGATAAGGTTGACATGTTGAATGATATCATTTATGCCTGTAATTTTTCCCCTAGGGTTGCTATAATAAAGCAAAATCGTGGTTTCACTCCAATTTCTTGTATATTGGAATCATTACCATCTGTGTATGTGTGATACAGGTAAGAGATTAACCCCAGAACCCCTGTAAGGATTAAAGGAATTAAGACATGCAGTCTTAGAACAGTGCTGGGAAAGTAGAATGAGGCAGTAAATGTCATGACTTCCTCTAGCCAAGGAACAAATGATTATATTATCAATTCAACTTAAAACATGCAGAAAATTTGTTATAAGAAAACATCAAATACATGTATCCCTGATATATATGAATGAGTCAAAGTCAAATTAAGAGTGCTAAGCAGAATGTCACATTAGTCACTCACTTAGCTGGTCTGGAAAAGATTATGATAAAACAGCTCACTTGAAAAATTGACCTTTTATGTTAAGAAGGAAGTAATGATTGAAATTATAATTATTTTCCCTTTGTACTTGTACTTGGTTTGACAAGTGAAAGGAAAAAATTGTGCTGTTTGTTGTGTGATATTCATAACACTATTTTCTACCCAAGTATTGGGCATGTTATACATTATTTAAGACTTAGTCAAGAACAAAGAGTTAAATAACCTTTTCTCTGCTTGGAAGCAAATGAACCCGAAGGCAGAGCTGACTTATTGTTCTTATACGGTTTAATAAAGACAACTTGACTATACAGCTAAGCTTCTATGCCTTCCTAAGAAGATAAAAATGTCTCCAAGACCTTCTACTTTTCCATCATACTATAATTGTCCTCATTTTCTCTCCAATGCCATTCTTAATCTTAAAGAGAGAAATTCCTTAGAGGGGAGTAAAGCTGGAGAGTGGTCACAGTGTGATGGAAATCTTGCTTTTCTGTGTTACCAATCTCGGGATCTGTAGGAGAAATGTTTTCTCTTACGAAGACCTCACATTTTCTCAATTCTTTTCTCAGGTGCTGGGGATGGCCTTTGCACTGACACTGAACTGCCAGATTGACAAAACCAGTCAGGCCTTAGGACTGTGACTTGCAACTGCCCTGAGCTTAAAAGACTTATTTCTCTCTGGAAATCCAAAACACCTATAGTACGAGACCCCAAACAATCACCTGCCTGGCTGGCATTTTGGTTTTCTCTTATCTCTTTCTTGATTGGGTCCCTGTCTTCTAAATCCAAGGAAGAGAATATTTGTCATGAACTCTCCATCTCAAGGAGAAGACAATCATTCACCAACTGATGGCAGTAGCCATATCCCTTAAAGATGGTGAAACATACCTGGGTGAATTTTTTGGACATTAGAGGCCAAGAATATGTGGGTTTTTTTTTTTTTTTTTTGGTTTTTCGAGACAGGGTTTCTCTGTGTAGCATTGTGCCTTTCCTGGAACTCACTTGGTAGCCCAGACTGGCCTCGAACTCACAGAGATCCGCCTGGCTCTGCCTCCCCAGTGCTGGGATTAAAGGGGTGCCCACCACTGAGAATCTGTAGCCCTGCTGTCTTGAGATCCAATGATAGCTGCAGGCATGGGTATAGCTCTGAGTATTGTGTGAACCCCTGAATTTAGTATATGTGAGTCCCTGAATTTAGCCCTGAGTTCTACAAAAGATAGGTCCAAGTTTAAATGTTAGACTCTTAACAACTGTCAAATCAGTCTCTAGCCTCTAAATCATGCTACTTTCACTCTACATAAGAAACAAGCTAAAGGGAATTTTGGAGTCAGATGCACTGGACAAGTAATATACCCTGTTTCCTTTTGAACATAGGCCTTGGTAATAGGAATGTTCTGTGGATCTCTCTTCAAAGGGAAATATTTCAATTTCTTTGTTAAAATATCTTACTGATTTCTGTTACATCCATCCATCCATCCATCCATCTATCCATCCATCCATAAAAGACTATCTAATGATTATTATCCTTCTTAAGTCAGTCTTAAAGCCTTTGAATTATATAGTCATAGACCAATCCAGAAGTACTAATATCTCCACTGTGTTAGCTGATAATTGTATTCATGTTTATGTTGTTATTTCTATACCAAATAAGGTTCTGTTTAGGTACTATTTTAACAATTTAATAAACAAAATAGTTTATCATCACTATTCATCAAACATTTGACTCAGTCTGATATTTCTGCTAGCAAGCCAAATGTATTAGTATCTATTTTTGTGTAACAAGTTAGTCCAAAATATAGTGCTAAAGAACCTATACACATTTGTTTTGTTTATTGATTGATTTAAAGACAGGGTTTTGCTATGCAGCCCAGGCTGTCTTGGAACGTGCTATGTAGCCCAAATTGGCACCAAACTCATGATCATTCTGTTTCTACCTTCTGAATATTAGAATTACAGATATGTGCCACTGTACTTACTCAGGAAAACATTTATTATCTCATGGATTTAGGTAATCAAGAATGTGGAAGCAGCTGCAACAAATGATATTAGGTTGCTGTTGTTTTGCACAATCATGACTAAGTGGTCAGCCATGTCTTCAGTCATCTATAGTCTCTGTGGGAAAGGAATCCACTGCATGTTCTCACAATAAGCCTTATAGTATGGCCCCACATACTTTTACATAAGTAGTTTCCTGCACAATGAAACAGCTAAGACATAGAATGAGATACAGCAACCAGAATAGAAGCCACAGACCTTTTATAACCTAACCTAAAAGTGCTGCCATCAGTTATTCTTAGAACTGGTTCAAAAGTTCGATTCCCACTTGAGATTACACAAGGGTATGACTACTAGGAAGTTGAGATCATTGCTTGATTGCTAAACATTTTCTCACATTTGTTGTGTCAAGAAGACAGTATACTTGTCTATATGATAACTATATTCTATAAAGTAGAAAATTAGAAAATATATAATGTCTACTTACAGAACACAGAGGAAAGAAAAGAAAGTAATTGGTTTCTGTTCTATATATTTTCTGTAGGATCTTCTATCTCCCCTTAAGGAAAACTGGTTACCTTAGTGGGCTTCTATAGGGAAAACGTCTATTGGCATTTTATGAGGCATATAAAAAAGATAAGAGACACTTCTTTGTTCAAACTAACACTTAGTGACATCACCTGTTAAGTTTTCCTACCTGGTACCTGAGCTTTGTTCTTAGGTCTATTTTGATCTTCACTCCCAACTGTTGTGAAATTCTAAGAAGTCACCTATCAAGTGTTACAAATTCATCTATCTCCTCATCTAAGTCCTTGCCACACTCTTTCAATAGTATGTTGTCTGCAGTCTTTGTAGCCAGCAATGGCCCCATCTGAACTATTTCCCACACAGAAGATCAAATTATATGTGTAAAGCATAAATGTAATCATATATATTTTTAATAAATGAAACTCTTCATTGAACTGCTGTTTTGAAAATAAAATTCAGATACTTAATCTGCCACATCCTACAGAAAATGTCCATTCTTAACCTCTTAACCTTATCTCCTGACATTTTCACTCTTGTATTTTGTGATTTTGTTACAGTGATGTTTAATAAGTTGTATTAGACATTTTCTATATCTGTTAAATATTCTAACAGTTCCCTTTGTTTGGCTAATCTTTCCTTCCTGTAAACATTTCCCTAATCTCTCAAGGTTTAGAATTACTAAGTCTTTCCAAGTATGGGCTATCATCCTAATCTCTCATTTGTGTGAGAGCTGAACTTTGGATTTGCTGCCAGGAACTGAATCCAGGGCCTCCTGCATGCTCACTCAATGTTCTGACACTGTGCTACTGTCTCAGCATTTGGAGCTGAATTTTTGGGTCACTTTTCTTTTTCTTTTCTTTCTTTTCTTTTCTTTTCTTTTCTTTTCTTTTCTTTTCTTTTCTTTTCTTTTCTTTTCTTTTCTTTTCTTTCCTTTTCTTCTTTTCTTTTCTCTTTTCTTTTCTTTTCTTTTCTTTTCTTTTCTTTTCTTTTCTTTTTTCCTTCCTTCCTTCCTCCCTCCCTCCGCCCCCTTCCCCTCCCTTCCTTCCTTTTTTGTTTTTGTTTGTTTGTTTTTTGAGACAGGGTTACTTTGCATAGCCCTGGTTGTTCTGGAACTAGCTCTGCAGACCAGGCTGGCTCTGAACTCACATAGATCTGCCTCCCTCTGCCTCCTGATTGCTGGGATTAAAAGTGTGTGCTTTGGATCACTTTTAAGGAGCACGACACAGCAGAATACAGATGTAGTTCCATTTAAATTTTGAGACAATGTCTCTTTTATGTGCTTATGTTACATACTCATAAAAAGTTCACAGCTACTATCACAAATGTAAGTCTTATATTGCTAGCTCTTAATCACCTTTTCTTGAGATACATTCTTACTGTGTAGCCTAGACTGGCCTTGAATTTAGTTCATAGTGCAGGCTGGCCTTAAACTCAGTATGTCGTTCAGGATGGCCTGAATTACAATTCAGCAGTGATTCTCCTGCTTCAGCCTCTCAAGTGCTGGAATTACAGTTATGTGCCATCAATACTGACACATTATCACATTATAATTATTTATTTTTGTCTATTAATCACCATCTTGATCAAATTAGAAAAGGAGATGAAGATATAAATTAACTATAAGTAAAAATAAGACCATGTTCAATGAACTATCAGGAATTGTCCAGAGGGGGAAAAATGAGCCCTCATAAAAGAGGGAAAGTAGTTTTTGTTGTCCGATTAAGACTTGGACTGAGAAAGAAGAACAAAGCGAAGGTAAAGAAGAAAAGGTGAAGGAGAGGAGGTCTAGGAGGTGACAGGTTCGACTAAAATTTATTACAAGCTTTCATAGACTGTTTCAAGGAATATTAAGAGGGAACACACTTTTAATCAATTATGAGGCAAATACAACTTTGATATTGACACCGAACAAAGAAAATATTAGAAGCCAATTCCATTTATAAGCATAGACACAAGAATCTTAAAAAAAAAGAAAATGGTTAAAAAAAAATGTAGTAGTAAGTAAAGCGACTAAAATGAATTTATCTTAGGAATGTATGTCAGTATTAAAATCAATAAATTAAATATATTAAACAATTAAAGTGACTAGGCATCATGGTACAGTACATAATTCCATCACTCAGGAGGCAGAGACAGTGAGTTCCAGGCTAGCACGGGCTATATAACAAGACTGTGTCTGAAAAATCAAACCAAAACGCAGGGAACAAGAATTGAAGAGAAATATATATATATATATATATATATATATATATATATATATATATATATATATATATATATGAAGTTTCCATTTGTCTCCCAGGCTCACACAGTGCCAAATTCTCTTTTCTCTGCCATTTGATAGTGAGCCTTCTGTGGTGTGTTCAGACACTAGTGTGGACCAATGATAGGCAAATGTTCAGAGTACAATGTGGGTGTAAAATATCAGACTCCCCCTCAACAGTACCCTGAGTTCTGGGATTTTTGTATTGTACAAACCTGTACATACCTGTCCTGTCTGGTCTTTGAAATCATCATACAGCTACTGTTGGGAGAACTGTAATCTGATACCAGCTTTTCTATCATCAAGAAGCCACCAAATAACCTTCAAAATAGTAATATGTGACATAATCTAAGTGTCAAAGCAAATCATGATTTATTGATGACTTTCTCTGTGAAATCAGGAGCAAGATCATCAAACTCAGTAGTAGAGTACTTGTCTGGAATGCATGCTGCCCTGGATACAATCTCAGTAGCACAAAAAGAAAATAAGCCATTATCACACATCTGAATGGGCAAAAAGGGGAGACAAAGATGAGGCATAAAGAACGGAGCAGATGCGAATAACTGTTTTGATTTACCCACAGCATAACTACAAGGATGGGAAATCCAAAATCATTACAAGTGAAATGTGAAAAGTAATAAAGTTTAGCAATGGTGTTTGGTATAAAACCAACACAGTAAACAACAACAACAACAACAAAAACCCAACTGTGTTTCTTTATATGCCATATACAGAAAAGAAAGAGAATTTATTTTAATGGTATCAAAAGTAAAAAAAGGACACAAAATTAAAGTCTGCCAAAGAAATATAAAACAATCACAAAGGAGATAATCAAATTTTATCAAAATGTTAAATAACAGAGATCTATCTTAAACATATACAATCACAGGACCTCTATTGCCATAACTAATTGGAAAACTCACTATTTCTATGTATCTATTCTTCACAACTTAGGTCATAGATTAAATACAATTCTAGTTAAAAACTTCAACAAAATTTTTTGATGGAATCTAAATAGATAATTCTAAAATTTATGTGAAAATGCATAGAGCCCAAACCACTGAGATGTCCTTCAAGAAAAGCCACAATTTGGAGTTTGTTTTAAAATATTAATCCCCATTACACCCTTACAATTATAATATTTAAAGTAAATATGACTGAGAAGTTGTACTGTTTAGGTTATTAAAACACAGATGACATTTGTTAGCAAACTGAGAAAGAGGCCTGCATTGAAAGATGCAGAAGCATCTGCATATAACAACTCCATCCAAACAATGGTGTCAAAGACTTCACAAATTTCTATTCTGACTTTTAAGGTTAGTAGTCCTGAAAGGACCCTATTTCTGTAAAATGCCGTCCCAAGGAAGCTCAACACAGACTTGAGAAGTTCCTAGCCAAGTCTTCATGATAGATGACTATTCTCCTGAACTATATCTTAGAGCATTAACTTCAGAAATTTTGCAATTATAAATCCATTCTCTGTTCTTTGAGATGTCAGTCTTCTAGCAATTTACCTCAGAGAAAACTACTACATAACAGACGTCTTTATCAACATCTATGCCCCTGCTAAGGATCAGAGAACATCACTGAAGAGGAGGTGGAAAGAATGTAATATCTGGAGTATTGTGAGGAGTGCTGTGAAATTTTATCTTTTATATATAACTCACTATTCACAGTAGCTCTGACTACCTAGACAAGATCAAGCCAGTTAATATCCCAGTATGGACGGAACAGGCAATCACAAGGTTCCATCTCCAACTAAGAAGCTATTGGCAGTTGATATCTGCTGCAGGAGAGAGAGAGTTTTTGGGTATGCACCCATATATAGGTGGTACTTATTTAACTTAGCAGGTTATTAAGAGAAAAAATAAGATGCTAAAATATTTTGAAACAGTTCAGCATCTGTTCACATAAAGTATCTTCAGAAGATAGAAATAGAAAGAATATACATCAGTTGACTAAATACCACATACAATAGAATTATTGCCATGATTAAAATGAATGTTAAAAATTAAAGAATTTCCCTTAAAGTCAGGAATGAAGCAGGACTGTCCACTACCACCACTCTAACCCAACATTCTGCTTGGACGCTTAGTTATAACAATAAAGCAAAAGAATAAAAAAAGGAATGTAAATGAGAAAGGAGGAAATTATAGCTCTTTATCCATAATTGATAGTATCCTACACTTAAAAGACAAAAGTACTTCATTAGTAAGTTCTTGAATATGACAAATACTGTTAGCAAGGCAACAGGATACAAAATCAATGTACAAAAGTCAATAGCTTTTCCATACACCAATAACACATTCAATAAGGAAAAACAGAAAAATAGTTCCATTCACAATATCCATGCCTACAAAAAAAACCTCCAAGAAATAACTAAGAATGCAGTAGATATACATAATGGACTTTTAAAACATGAAAGAAAAAATCTGAAGAAGACATTTGGAGGTAGAAAGATATTCCATGTTCATAGATTGGCAGAATTAATATTGCAAAAGTAACCATATCACCAATAGCAATGTGCAGATTCAAGGCAAATTTTAGCAAAATTTCAGTGATTTTTTTCATAGGATTAGAAAAAAAACATAAAATTCACACGAAAGCACAAAAGTCCCCAGAGCACCCAAGCAAAAATTTAGATAAGAAATATAATGCCAGAGGCATCACAATAGCCAACCTAAAATTATCTCTAGAGTCATAATGACAAAAACAGAATAGGAGTTGCAAAAAACAGATATATAGACTGATGAAATAGAATTGAGTACCCATAACCAAACATATTCAACTATATCTATCTGAATTTCAACACATTTGACCAAAGCATACATTGGAAGAAAGACAGTCTCTTTGACAAGTGGTACTGGAAAAACTGGATATCAATATGTAGAGAACTGAAACAAGATCTCTATCACTCTATGGCACAGAAAGAAACTGGAAATGGATCAAAGATTCTAATGTAAGACTTGACACTTTGAAAGTAGTAGAGAAAATAATAGGAGAAATACTTCAAGATCTATCCTTTGGCAATGGCTTCCTGAATATGATTCTAATAGCTCATAAAATAATGGCAATAATTGACTACTGGGATCATATCAGAGTAAAACCCTTATGTACAGAAAAGGAAACAATTAATAGAGTGATGAGATGGAATCCATAAAGAAGAAAATTGCCAATTATTCATCTGGCAGAAAATTAATAGGAAAAAATACAAAGAATCAAATTATTAATCACAAATTAATTTTAAATCAGTAAATATAACTAAGTTGAATAAATAATTTTCAAATGAAGAAATATAAATATTTAGTAAATATTAAGAATATAAATGTTTTGTATATAGATGAAATATTCATCTCTTTAATAACCATGGGAAAAATCAAAACTACATTGAGATTCCATTTCATTCCAGTCATGATGGCTACCATCAAGAAAACACAAAACAACAAATGTTCTTAAGAAAACAGGGGAAAAAAGAACTTTTATATACAGTTTGTGGGAATGAAATTTAATATGCCCTGATGTGGCTGTGTATTTAGTCTCAGGACAAAGTTTATTCTTCAGGACACCTGCCTAACCACAATGGATCAGTAATAACTGATGTGGGTTCCATTTTATACTTGTCTTCTCTCTATTTACACCCATCTTTCCTTCCTAAGTTCCTGACCTGCAGAGTTCAAGGTCTAATAATAGATTTAAAAAGATTATATTTTTAGAGAATTTCATTCAGATTCCAAAATTATATAAAACTCAAATCTTGATGATAGAAAGGGTATGCATAATATGTATGAATACAGAATTCTAAAATTTTGGTTTTAAATTAGCCTACAAGATAACCCACAACATATTCTTTGTCTAATTAAAGCTAATTGACTTAAAATGATCATTGAAAGCAGACAGATGTAGGGATTTAGATGCTTGAGATATATCAATGCCTATTGCAAAAATCTCTACTCTCAAGGAGCTCATGTTTTTATAGAAAGAGACCAACATTAAAAATAAAGTATTCTGGATATTTCACGTGGCCAGATGTGTAATTTGCAATGTTTTTAACATTGGACAAAAGATTAATGGAGAATATATAAGGAACTCCCCCAAAACAGCAAAATAACACAAAACAAAAACAACCCCCCCACAATAATAAAAAAAACACAGCTAGAAAAGGATTCTTCTAAAACACAATTAAAAATTGGCAATAGGGGCTGGTGAAATGACTCAACATTTAAGAGCACACACTGCTTATCAAGAGATCACAAGTTTGTTTGCTAATACCCATATCAAACAACTCACAACTGCCTGTAACTCCAATGTAAAAAATAAAGATCCAACTTAAAAATCATTAAATGGAATAAAAACAAAGCATACCATATTGGCCACTGCAGCTGTTGTTGTTATTTTTAAGTGACTTCATTATTGGTATACAGAAAAGCTACTAATTTTTGTTTCTTGATTTTGTACCCTGCTACTTTTCTAAAAGTGTGTGTTTTGGGGCTAGAGAGATTGCTCAGTAGTTAAGAGCATGCTATTCTTGCATATGACCCAGATTCTCTTCATAGTATTCTCATTGCTGCTCATAATTATTCTCAAGTCCAGTTCTTGGGTTCCCGGTGCCCCCTTCTGGTCTCTGTGGGAACCAGGAACATGTCTGTTGCTCATATATACATGCGAGCAAAAACTCATATACATAAAATAAAACATACAAAAAGTTTTAAAAACTGTATCTTGGATAAAAGGTTGATAGTGGATTTTTTGGGATTTTTTAAGTAGAAGGCCATTTCATCTGCACATAGGGATTTGACTTAATCCTTTCTTGTATTGGTGCTTCATTTTATTTCATTTATTTTGTCTTATTGAGAACTATATTGAATGAAAATTAAGTGATTATGTACCTCTGTATCATTTGAAATTTCACAGGAAATGCTCAGTTTTTCCCTACTCTTAGTACAATGCTGGCCATAGGTTTGACATATTTATTATGCCTTTATTATGTAGATGTATGTTCTCTTTATTCTGAGTTTCTTCAGGTAATTTCATGAAGAAATGTTGAACTTTCCATACTGATTGAAATGATTATGTGATTTGTGTCTTTATATCTATTCATATACTGAATCACACTTGCATTCCTTCAATGAAACCAAAATGGTCTTCTGTGTGTGTGCGACTATGATTGCATGCATGCTATGGCATGTCTGGAGGTCAGAGGACATTTTTTTGCCATTGGCTCTTTCCTTCTACCTTTACATGGGTTCCTTGTATTGAACTCAGGTAGGTATACTTGTGAAACACGTCCCTTGATCTTCTTAATGTGTTCTTAAACTTGGTATGCAAGGTGCTACCAAATATCTTGCTGTGTAAAGGAGCTTGATACATAAGCCTGGTAACCTGGGTTCAATCGTTGGAACTCACATAAATATGGAAGGAAACAACTGACTCCACAAAGCTGTCTCCTGATCTACATAATATTCCACATCACTCACATGCACATTACGTACACATATATGTGCACACACACACACACACACACACACACACACACACACACACACGCACACACACAAATAATAATGAAGATGTTAAATTGGTTTGTAAGAATTTTACTGAGAAATTTTGAGCTCATGTTTATCAGGGAAATTGGTCTATAGTATTCTATCCCATGACTTTACATGATTTTGGTATCAAAGTAATATTGGCTTTGTAGGATGAATATGATAGTGTCCCATCTATTTTATTGAAGAGTGTGATGAGCACTAGAGTTATCTCCTTTTTAAAGACTTTTCTAGAATTTAATCACCAAATAATCTGATATTTGGCTTTTCTTTGCTAGGATATTTTTTATTTCTGTTTCAAGGCTTTCATATGTTTGTTTATATCTTCTTGATTTAACATGTGTCTGAGAATGTATGCCCTTCAAGACTTTCCAGTTTTTTGCAATCTAAATTTCAAAATATTTCCTGATTCCTGTATTTCATTGTAATCTACAGTGACCACTTCATTTTTATCTTTAGTTTTATCTTTTTTAAAAATTATTTTATTTTATATGAATTTGGTTTTTTGCCTGCACGAATGTTTGTTTACAACTAAGCAAGTCCACAGGAGACGTTGGAAGGAATACTTCAATCTGAAAATAGTGGACACCCAAGAAGACACAAAGAAATAAACAAATCCAGGAAAGTTAATCAAAGAAGTCTCCAAAAAAACACTACAGAAAAATGAAACATCAGGAATTAATACACATAACCAATAATAACTCAGGACTAGCAGTCTCAATTACCCAATAAAGAGTCACAGACTATAAAATTGGATTAGGAAAGAGGATCCATCTATTTTGCTGCCTCTAAGAAAGACACTTCACCATCAAAGACAGACACTGCATTAGGGTACAGAATTCCAACACAGTAAGAATATGTGAATCCAATAGCTGATCACACCAATAAACATACCAGTTGGACAAAAATAAAACAGAGAAACATTGGAGTTAATTGGTACCATAAGACAAATGGACATTAAGAAAGTTCTGTAGAACATTTCACCCAACACATTCTTCATACAACTGCCAACTTATAGTACTGTACCCAACAAAACAACCTGTCACAACTGATGCAGAAAAAGCAAAAGTAAACTAAAGCCACAGTTACTGAATGGAATAGGAAATAAAACACATCTTTCTGTTCTTTCTATTAAGACTCTCATTTTAGCTTTAACAATAGGCACCTTCTTAAAGTATAAGGATGGAAAAAAGAATTCTAGGCATATGGGACATTGGCAGGAATTGCTACCCTAAAAGATGATGAAATAGGCTTCCATTCAGCTAGGCAGTGTCTCTTTTTATTGTAAAGCTGTTGCCATTAATATTTAAAGATCTCATTGAACAGTATGTGTTGACTGCAGTCATTTTGGTATGTTGTTTTGCTCTTTTGGTTCTTTGTGTAATAGGAATTATGACTTTAGTTTTCTTTTTACAGTATTTTTTTTTCTTTTTTATTATTATTATTATTATTATTATTATTATTATTATTATTTTACAACACCATTCAGTTCAACATAATAGCCACAGAATCCCCTGTTCTCCCCCTCTCGCCCACCCCTCCCCCCAGCCCACCCCCCATTCCCACCTCCTCCAGATCAAGGTCTCTCCCGAGGACCGGGGTTGACCTGGTAGACTCAGTCCAGGCAGGTCCATTCCCCCCTCCCAGACCGAGCCAAGTGTCCCTGCATAAGTCCCAGGATTCAAACAGCCAACTCATGCAACGAGCCCAGGACCTGGCACCAATGCACAGCTGCCTCCCAAACAGATCAAGCCAAATGACTGTCTCACCCGTAACTTCATATGGAAAAACAAAAAACCCAGGATAGCTAAAAGAAACCTGTACAATAAAACAACTTCTGGAGGCATCACAATCCCCGACTTCAAGCTCTACTATAGAGCTACAGTAATAAAAACAGCCTGGTATTGGCATAAAAACCGACATGTGGACCAATGGAATCGAATTGAAGACCCTGACATTAACCCACACACCTATGGACATATAATTTTTGACAAAGAAGCCAAAAGTGTACAATGGAAAAAAGAAAGCATCTTCAACAAATGGTGCTGGCATAACTGGATATCAGCATGTAGAAGGCTGCAAATAGATCCATATCTGTCACCGTGCACAAAACTTAAGTCCAAGTGGATCAAAGACCTCAACATAAATCCAGCTACTCTGAACCTGCTAGAAGAAAAAGTAGGAAATAGTCTTGAACGCCTTGGCATAGGAGATCACTTCCTAAATATAACACCAGTAGCGCAGACACTGACACAAACAATCAATCAATGGGACCTCTTGAAACTGAGAAGCTTTTGTAGAGCAAAGGATACGGTCAACAAGGCAAAGCGACAGCCTACAGAATGGGAAAAGATCTTCACCAACCCCACATCTGACAGAGGACTGATATCCAGAATATATAAGGAACTCAAGAAATTAGACATCAAAAGGACCAACAGTCCAATTGAGAAATGGGCTTTAGAACTAAACAGAGAATTCTCAACAGAGGAATCCCAAATGGCTGAAAGACATTTAAGGAATTGCTCAACTTCCCTAACCATCAGGGAAATGCAAATCAAGACAACTCTGAGATACCACCTTACGCCTGTCAGAGTGGCTAAGATCAAAAACACTGAAGACACTTTATGCTGGAGAGGATGTGGAACTAGGGGAACTCTCCTCCACTGCTGGTGGGAATGCAAGCTTGTACAGTATTTGCTATGCATATTTCTCTCTATCCCAAGCTACTTCTTCCCATATTCTGTTTATGATTGGTCATCTGGATATGGATTCTTCTTGCCTATTTGCATCATGGAAAGTCTTTCTTTCTGAATCAATTGTGGCAGATAGTTTTTCTGGGTAGAGTAGTGCCCACACACCAAAGACTATGTATTCTACTCAGCAGCCCATGGAAACTTTCCTAAAATAAACCACATTCTGGGACACAAAAGATTTTCACCAAATTCAAAAAGTTAAATAAATTTCATGTATCACATCTGACCAAAAAAACAATGTAATGTGGCATGTCTCCTGTGAATCCCACAGATCACCCCACCCCCAGACCTCCCTTGCCTACCCATCTCAGTACTCTGTCCCAGCCCCTAACCTAGATGGGCACCCCTGCTCAACCACAGACAATATCTGCCAAAAGACCAAGTAGGCTACCTACAGACCATCCCTACTCTCTCTTACCACAGACCCAATTCTCAGGGTCACCTCTAGTTCTGCAAAAGAACACCAGCCACAGCTTTCCTTCTCTACTGTGTACTTCTCCTGTAGATTCTTCAGGTCATACGCTCATGACTTCCCTCCCATTCCTCCCTTCCATTCCTCCCTCCCATTCCCCCAGCAAGCATGCCCTAGTAAACAATCAGCAAACAGGTCAAGAAAGCAAGCAACACTCAGCAAATGTACTCTCTGAAAATCCAAAGAGGAAGTATAAACCAAAGAAAAAAACACCCATCCAACAACCACAAACCCAGAAAGCAGCACCTAGACCTATAACCACCCAAAACCCAGATGCCTAGATGCCAGCATTAAAAACACAATGAATAACAGTCATGGCAATAGTCACCACCAGAGCCCAGCTATCCTACCACAGCACATTCTAAATATTCCAACATAGCTTAAGCACAAGAAAAAAACCCTTATAAATAACTATATGAAATTGATAGATGTCCTTAACAAGGAGATGAATAAATTCCTCAAAGAGATCCAGGAAAACGCAAACAAATAATTGAAGGAAATGAATAACTTCATTAAAGAAAGCCAAAGAAAACAAGCAAACAATTGAAGAAAACAAAAATTGTTCAAGATCTGAAAATAGAAATAGAAGCAATAAAGAAAACACAAATTGAGGGAATTCAGGAAATGGAAAATCTGGGTAAGTGAACAGGAACTACAGATACAAGCATCACCAACAGGATTCAAGAGTTGGAAGAGAGAATCTCAGGCATTGAAGATACAATAGAAGAATGGATTCATTGTCCAAAGAAAATGTTAGATTTAAAAAAAAAAACCAAAAAAAACCTCCTAACACAAAACACCAAGTAAATCTGGGACACTAAAAAAGACCAAACTTAAGACTAATAGGAATAGAAGGAGAAGAATCACAACTCAAAAACCCAGAAAATATATTGAACAAAATCATAGAAGAAAATTTCCCTAACCTAAAGGCTACAAACTCATGGAAACTGAACACCATTCAACAGAATTACCATCGGCAAAGAATGAAAAAGAATACCTGCTTATGTGACTTGTGAGTAGAGTGTATTGGATCTAAGAAAACACACTGTTCTTACCATTTTCCTAAGCAAAGTTGAAAGAGAAATTGCCTCTGTTAGTACAAACACAGTGCTTTTCTCCTGAGCAACTCCCCCAATTCCAGTCACATTAGTAAATGCAGTTCAAAGAGAAGTCACCTCTTTATTGAAAACAGTGTGCTTCTTGTAAGAGAATTTACTGTTGTATTCACATTCATAAATGCAGTTGAAAGACATTTTGCCTCTTTGCAGAGAGAGAGACAGAGACAGAGACAGAGAGAGACAGATAGAGACAGAGAGACAGAGACAGAGAAATTAAAGACTTCAAAGAATTCAATGAAAATGACTGCACAACATATCCAAACTTATGGGATACAATGAAAGTGGAGCTAAGAGGAAAATTAATAGAACCAAGTTCCTGCAGAAATAAATTAATGCTCATATCAGTCACTTAAGAGCACACTTGAAAGAGCTAGAACAAAAAGAAGCAGACACATCCAAGAGTTGTGGCAGGCAGGAAATAATCAAAATCAGGGATGAAATCAATAAAATAGAAACAAAGAGAACAGTACAAAGAATCAAAGAAACAAAGAACTGGTTCTTTGAGAAAATCAACAAGATAGAAAAATCTTTATCCAAACTAAAAGGCTGAGAAAGAATATCCAAATTAATAAAATCAGAAATGAAAAAGGAGACATAACAACAGACACTAAGAAAATCCAGAGAATCATTAGGTGATACTTCAAAAACCTGTACTCCAAAAAAATGGAAAATCTAAAAGAAATGGATAATTTTCTTGATATGTACCACTTACCAAAGTAAGTCAAGATCAGATAAACAATTTAAATAGACCCATAAGCCACAAGGAAATCAAAGCAGTCATTAAAAGTCTCCCAACAACAACAACAAAAAGGCCCAGGGCCAGACAGTTTCAGCACAGAATTTTACCAGACCTTCAAAGAAGAGCTAACATTAATACTCCTCAAATTATTCCATACAATAGAAACAGAAAGAAAATTTCCAAATTCATTTATGAGACCACCACCACCTTGATACTGAAACCACACAAAGACTCAACAAAAAAGAGAATTACAGACCAATCTCACTCATGAACAAAGATGCAAAAACACTCAATAGAATACTTGCAACCGAATCAATGAACACATCAAAAATATCATCCACCATGATCAAGTGGGCTTTATTTCAGAAATGCAGGGATAGTTTAACATATGAAAAATTTTCAATGTGATCCACTATATAAACAAAGTGAAAGAAAAAAAAAACATGATCATCTCGTTAGATGCTGAAAAAGCCTTTGACAAAATCCAAAACCTTTCATGATAAAAGTTCTGGAGAAATCAGGGACACAAGGAAGATACCTAAATGTAATAAAGGCAATATATTACAAACCATTAGCCAACATTAAATTAAATGGAGAGAAACTTGAAGCAATGCCACTAAAACCAGGAACAAGACAAGGCTGTATGCTCTCTCTTATGTATTCAATACAGCACTTGAAGTTCTAGCTAGAGCAATAAGACAACTAAAGGAGACCAAGTGGATACAAATTGGAAAGGAAGAAGTAAAATATCATTATTTGCAGAAGATATGATGGTATACAAAAGCAACCTTAAAAATTCTACCAAGGAACTTCTACAACTGATAACACCTTAAGTGAAGTAACTGGATACAATATTAACTAAAAAAAATAACAGTAACCCTCCTATATACAAATGATAAATGGGCAGAAAAAGAAATCAGGGATACAACACCCTTCACAATACCTATAAATAATATAAAATATTTTGGTGTAACTCTAACAAAGCAAGTGAAAGGTTTCTAAGACAAGAAATTCAAGTCTTTGAAGAAAGAAACTGGAGAAGATATTAGAAGATGGAAGATTTCCCATGCTCATGGATAGGTAGAATTAACATAGTAAAAATGGCTATCTTATAAAAACAATCAGCAGATTCAGTGTAATCCCTATTAAAATCCAAACACAATTCTTTATAGACATTGAAAGAACAATACTCAACTTCACGTGAAAAAACAAAAAGCCCAGGATAGGTAAAACAATCTTGTACAATAAAAGAACTTCCAGAGGTATCACCATCCCAGATTTCAAGCTCTACTATAAAGCTATAGTAATAAAAACTACATGGTATTGGCATATAAACAGACAGGTAGATCAGTGAAATCAAATAGAAGACCCAGACATAAATCCACACATCTATGGACACCTGACTTTTAAAAAGGAGCCAAAATTATACAATGGAAAAAAGAAAGCATCTTCAACAATTGGTGCTATTATAACTGAATGTCAGCATGTAGAAGAATCAAACAGATCCATATCTATAATCCTGCACAAAACTCAAGTCCAAGAAGATCCAAGACCTCAACATAAAACCAGATACACCGAACCTGATGGAAGAGAATGTGGTAGATTGCCTTGAACACATTGTCACAGGAAAGAGTATAGACGGAAGTTTTCCCATGTCCTGCCTGATCCTGCAGCCACCCAGTCCCAAGTAAACACAAAGAAGCTTATATTAATTACAAACTCTATGGCCTATGGCTCAGGCTTCTTGATAGCTAGCTCTAAAAACTTAACTCAACCCATGCCTATTAATTTCTATGTTGCTACATGGCCATGGCATGACCAGTCTGCTGGCATCTAGTTGCTCCTTGGTGGCAGGCTGGCATCTCTTCCAACTCTGTTTCTTCTCTCACTATGTTTTGGATTTTCCCACCTTGCTCCATCCTGCCCTGCTATAGGCTAATGCACCTTTATTTATTAGTCAATAGGAGCAACTCATATTCACAGCACACAGTAAGACATCCCACAGCACTTTCCCTTTTCTGTCCAATCAAAAAGGTTTTAACTTTAACATAGTAAAATTACATATAATAAAAGTTATCAAGCAAGACTTACAGTTATAATATCTAATCTATTTGTATTTGGCAAAATTAAAGAAAGTATTTTATCATTATCCTATTATTGTGAGTCTAACATTTTATATATAATTTATCTTTTATCATAACCAAGGAAAATTATAACTATCTAGTCTTCAACTCCATCAAAGATCCAAGAAGGATATAATATTGCCTGAGTAAACAGGAAGTGCATGGCAAGAAACTTCCATAATTCTAGAAATGACAGAGACATCTAGCTACCTGGACAGTCATCCAAAGTTCCTTTGTAATGTTGGGGAATTCATCTTCATCCTACAGGCCTAGAGTCTCTGGCAGACTTTTTAGTGAAGCAAGAAATTTAAAGGATTGTCTTGCCTATTGGCAAAGTTCATCAATCACCTCTCCCTGTGTGCTGCAGAATGTCTGGTGGTATCCTCTGAAGGACCATCTCACCTTGCAAAGTTCAGTGATCATCTTTCTATGGGTCCTGCATTTCCAGTTTATATAGCATCCTGTTAAACAGTTGGGGCAAGGGCACTTTCTTGCCCAAATGGCCAGTTTTGCCAAGAAGATAAATCCCATATGGAGTGTTTTTGATGCCCATCTTCCTCTTTGAAGTAAATTGGTACTGCCAGGAGCAGATGTTTCTCAATGTCCAAAAAAATCTAAGTTTTAAAACATTTTAAATGCCATATTCTGTAGGTCTTTGAAGTATTTAAAGATTATCTATCTAATTGAAATATATCTATGTATACCTAGAAAAATTAATTAACATGACTATAAGTTTGATTATGATATATAACTAATTATTAATCTGTATTTCTTAATTATACATTATAATTTTAAATGAGTTGCATAAACATAATACCTTAAACAAGAGTAGAAAAAAAATATATATATATAGTAAAGCAAAATTAACTTTAAATTTGTATCAATAAACTGAAATCCATATCAATTTAAAATATTTTGAGATAAACTTGTTTTTGGATTAAAGTAGATTAAATAATCTACCCTTTTATCCTATCATTTCTGTATCATACATTTCTATATCATATCCACCTTTCTTCTTTTAGAAAGAGATTAACTATGACCAATAACAATTTGGAACCAAACTTCTAAACAAAGATAAACATCCCTAATCCATTTTTTTTTGGGAATATGAGTGTAGTGTTCTAGGCTACTTCCTGCTGGTTGGGGGTTCTTTAATCTGTCCTGACTGGAATAGTCTGTGAAGCTGGATCATCTCAGCCAGTTGCCTTGAAGCTGTTTTGGATGTTGGATCATTTGGAGACCTCTCAGGGGGTATTCCTTGATGGAACCATATTACCCTGGAAGGAATCCACTTCTCAATTTCTGTGGAAACAAAAGTAGAACCTCTTTTCCAAAGCAATAGATCCTTAGGCCCAAATTTTGAAGTCAAGATACCTTTAAAATATGCATGTAGGTTTAACTTAGTAGCCCCTGCAATCAAATGTCTCTCTACAGTTAAAAATCCCCCCCAAAAAATATAATAATATGCAGTATCCACATTCTTTGTGCAATTTCCATCCTTATGTGACTTAACTTTCATATTATTCTTATTGTTTCTTTAAAGACTTTATTTTTAAAGCTACCTATTTCTTTATATAACTGCCTATATTCCTTTTCCTCTCTCTTGCAAGACTATGTATATGCTTATACATATTGTAAACTGTTTAGAAGATTATCCACCTGAATCAGTCCTATTGTGTATCTATAATTATTTTTTTATTCATTTTACATACCAACCACCTCACAACCCTCCTCCCACTCCCCCCTACTTTTCTCTCCTCCTCCTCCCCTCCTCTAACAGGGTAAGTTCTCTAATGGAGGGACATCTAAGGCTGGTATATTCAGTTGAGGCAGGACCAAGCTCCTCCCCACTTTATCAGGGGTGAGTAAGGCGTCCAAATGTAGGTAATGGGGTCCAGAAAGTCGGCTCATGCACCAGGGATAGATCCTGATCATACTGCCAGGGGCCCCTCAAACAGACCTAGCTACAAAACTGTCTCCTGTATGCTGAGGGTCTAGTCTGGTCCCATGCCGGTTCCATAGCTGTTAGTATGAAGTTCATGAGTTCATTTGAGCTTGGTTCAGTTGTCTCTGTAGATTTTCCCATCAAGATCTTGACCCCCCTCCCTTGCTCATATAATCCCTCTTCCCTCTCTTCAACTGGACTGCAGGAGCTCAGCCTGATACTTGGTTGTGGATCTCTGCATCTGCTTCCATCAGTTACTGGATGAAGGTTCTTAGGGTATTCACCAATTTGATTACCAGGGTAGCCCAGTTCAGGCATGCATACCACTATTGCTAGTAGTCTAATCTGGGGTCTTCCTTGTGGATTCCTGGGAATTCCCTAGCACCAAGTTCCTCCCTTATGACATAATGTCTCCCTCTATCAAGATATCTCATTTATTGCTCTCCCACTCCAACCCCCACCCCAGCTTGACCATCTCATTCCCTCATGATTTCATCATCCATCACTACCCTCTACTGACCCTGCCCCATCCTCAGTTTACTCAGTTGGATCTCCTCTGTTTCCCTTTCCCAAGGTGAACCTTACTTCCCTCTTAGGGTCCTCCTTGTTTCCTAACTTCTCTGGAGCTGTGGGTTGTAGTCTGATTATCCTTTGCTTTACATCTAGTATCCACTTATGAGTGAGTACATACCATGTTTGTCTTTCAGAGTCTGGGTTACCTCACTCGGGGTATTTTCTAGTTCCATCCATTTGCCTGCAAATTTCATGATATCATTGTTTTTTTTATAGCTGAGTAATACTCCATTGTGTATATGTACCACAATTTCTTTATCCATTCTTTGATTGAGGGGCATCAAGGTTGCTTCCAGGTTCTGGCTATTATGAATAGTGCTGCTACAAACATAGTTGAGCAAGTGTTATGCTTGAGCATCCCTTGGGTATATGCCCAAGAGTGGTATAGCTGGGTCTTGAGGAAGATTGATTCCCAGTTTTCTGAGAAAACACCATACTGACTTCCAAAGTGGCTGTACAAGTTTGCATTCCCACCAACAGTGGAGGAGAGTTCTCCTTATTCCACATCCTCACCAACATAAGCTGTCATTAGTGGTTTTGATCTTAGCCATTCTGACAGGTATAGGATGGCATCTCAGAGTCATTTTGATTTGCATTTACCTGAAGACTAAGGATGTTGAGCAATTCCTTAAATAACTTTTAGCCATTTGGGATTCTTCTGTCAAGAATTCTCTATTTAGATCTAAAGCCCATTTTTTAATTGGATTGTTTATTTTGCTGTCTCGCGTCTCGAGTCCTTTACATACTTTAGAGATCAGCCCTTTGTCAAATGTGGGGTTGGTGAAGATCTTTTCCCATTCTGTAGGCTGTCATTTTGTCTTATTGACCATGTCCTTTGCTTTACAGAGGTTTCTCATTTTCAGGAGGTCCTATTTATTAATTGTTGCTCTCAGTGTCTGCGCTACTGATGTTATATTTAGGAAGTGGTCTCCTGTGCCAATGCTTTCTAGGGTACTGACTACTTGTTCCTCTATCAGATTCAGTGTAGTTGGATTTATGTTGAGGTCTTTGATCTACTTAGATTTGAGTTTTGTGCATTGTAATAGATATGGATCTATTTGCAATCTTCTACATGTTGACATCCAGTTATTCCAGCACCATTTGTTGAAGATGCTTTCTTTTTGCCATGGTATAGTTTTGGCATCTTTGTCAAAAATCAGGTATTCACATGTGCATGGATTAATGTCAGGATCTTCAATTTGATTCCATTGGTCCACATGCCAGTTTTTAAGCCAATACCAAGCTGTTTTTATTACTATAGCTTTATAGTAGAGCTTGAAGTCAGGAATGGTGATGCCTCCAGAAGTTGCTTTATTGTAAAGGATTGTTTTAGCTATCCTAGTTTTTTTGTGTTTCTATAGGAAGTTGAGTATTATTCTTTCTAGGTCTGTAAAGAACTGTTTTGGGATTTTGATGGGGACTGCATTGAATCTGTAGATTACTTTTGGTAAGATTACCATTTTTACTGTTTGTTCTACCTATCCACGAGCATGGGAGATCTTTCCATTTTCTGATATTTTCTTTAATTTCTTTCTTCAAGGACTTAACATTCTTGTCATACAGGTCTCTCACTTGCTTAGTTAGAGTTACCCCAGTGTATTTTATGTTATTTGTGGCTGATATAAAAGGTGATGTTTCTCTGCTTTTATTCTTGTCCCATTTATCATTTGTGTATATGATTTTTTTTGAGTTAATATTGTGTCCTGACACATTACTAAAGGTGTTTATCAGTTGTAGGAGCTCCCTGGTAGATTTTTTTGCGTCACTTATGTATACTATCATATCTGCAAACAGCAAAAGTTTGACTTCTTCCTTCCAATTTATCCCCTCAATCTCTTTTTGTTATCTTATTGTTCTAGCTAGAACTTTGTCATATTGAATAGATATAGGAAGAGTGTACAGCCTTGTTTTTTTTCCTGATTTTAGTGGAATCACTTTGAGTTTCTCTCCATTTAATTTGATGCTGGCTATCACCTTGCTGTAAATTGCCTTTATTATGCTTACGTATGTTCCTTGTATTCCTGATCTCTCCAAGACCTTTCTCATAAAGTGGCGTTGGATTTTGTCAAAGGCTTTTTTCAGCATGTGATGAGATGATCATGTTTTTTTTTCTTTCATTTTGTTTATATGGTGGATTACATTGAAAGATTTTTGTATGTTGAACCATCCCTACATCTCTTGAATGAAGCCTACTTGATCATGATGGATGATTTTTTTTATTTGTTTTTCAATTCAGTTTGCCAATATTTTATGGAGTATTTTTGCATCGGTGTTAATGAGGGAGATTGGCCTGCAATTCTCTTTATTTGTTGCATCTTTATGTGGTTTAGGTATCAGAGTAACTGTAGCCTCATGGGAAGAGTTTGACAATGTTCCTTTTGTTTCTATTGTGTGGACAATTTGAGGAGTATTGGTATTAGCTCTTCTTTGAAATTCTGGTAGAATTCTTCACTGAAACCATCTGGGCCTGTGCATTTTTTGGTTGAGAGACTTTGAATGACTGCTTCTATTTTCTTAGGAATTATAGGTCTATTTAAATTGTTTATCTGGTCTTCATTTAATTTAGGTATATGGTACCTATCCAGAAAATTGTCCATTTCTTTTAGATTTCCAATTTTGTGGAGTACAAGTTTTTGATGTATGACCTGATGATTCTCTGGATTTCCTCATTGTCAGTTGTTATGTCTCCCTTTTTGTTTCTGATTTTGTTAATTTGGATATTCTCTCTCTGCCTTTTAGTTAGTTTGGATATTGGCTTGTCTATCTTGTTGATTTTATCAATGAACCAAATCTTTATCTCATTGATTCTTCATACTGTTCTCTTTGTTTCTGTTTTTATTGATTTCAGCCCCAATTTGATTATTCCTGGCATCTAATACTCCTGGGTTAGTTTGCTTCTTATTCTTCTCAAACTTTCAGGTATGCTGTTAAGTCACTAGTGTGAGATTTCTCCGTCTTCTTTATATAAGCATTTAGCACTATGAACTTTCCTCTTAGTACTGCGTTCATAGTGTCCCATAAATTTGGGTGTGTTGTACATTCATTTTCGTTGAATTCTAGGAAGTCTGTAATTTCTTTCTTATTTCTTTCTTGACCCAGTGGTTATTCCGGTGAGAATTGTCCAGTTTCCATGAGTTTGTAGGCTTTCTGTAATTTGGGTTGTTGTTGAATTCTAACTTTAAGGCATGGTGGTCTGATGAAATATAGGTTATTCCAATTTTTTTTGTATCTGTTGAGTTTGCTTTGTGAACAAGTATGTGGTTGATTTTAGAGAAGGTTCCATGGGGTGCTGAAAAGAAGGTATACTCTCTTGTGTTTGGGTGGAATATTCTGCAGATGTCTATTATGCCCATTTGAGTTATAACATTTTATTTCCTTATTTCTTTGTTAAGGTTCTGTCTTGCAGACCTGTCCTTTGGTGAGAGTGGGAATTTGAAGTCTCCCACTATTCGTGTGTAGGGTTTTATGTGTGACTTAAGCTTTAGTAATGTTTCTTTTACATTTGTAGGTGCCCTTGTATTTGGGGTATAAATGTTCAGAATTGAGACTTCATCTTGGGGAATTATTACTGTGATGAATATGTAATGTCCTTCTTGATCTCTTTTGGTTAACTTGAGTTTGAAGTCTTGTTTTGTTAGCTATTAGGATAGCTACACCAGCTTGCTTTTTAAGTCCATTTGATTGGAAAGACTTTTCCCAGCCCTTCACTCTGATGTAGTGTCTGTCTTTGAAGTTGAGGTGTTTATTGTATGCAGTAGAAAGACAGATTCTGTTTTTGTATCCATTCTGTTAGTCTGTGTCTTTTTATAGGCAAATTGAGTCCATTGATATTAAGGGGTATTAATGACCAGTGATTGTTAATTTCTGTTATTTTTGGTGATAGTGTTGTGGGTTTCCCATCTTTGGAGTTTATTGGTGTGTGATTATCTACTGCCTGTATTTTCATGGGTGCATGTAACTTCCTTAGGTTGGATTTTTCCTTCTAGTGCTTTCTATAGGGCTGGATTTATGGATAGATATTGTTTAAAACTGGTTTTATCATGGAATATTTTCTTTACTCCATTCATGATGATTGAGAGTTTTACTGGGTATAATAGTGTCTGCATACTGTCTGTCCAGGACTTTCTGGCTTTCAGAGTCTTCATTGAGAAGTCAGGTGTTATTCTGATGGGTCTGCCTTTATATGTTACTTGGCCATTTTCCTTTGCAGCTCTTAATTTTTTCTTTATTCTGTATGTTTAGTTGTTTGATTATTATGTAGTAAGGGAACTTCTTTCTTTGGTCCAGTCTATTTGGTGTTCTGTAACCTTCTTGTATCTACACAGGGATTTCCTTCTTTTTGTTGGGAAAGTTTTTTTCTATGGTTTTCTTGAATATATTTTCTGTGCCTTTGAGTTGGTATTCTTCTCCTTCTTCCATCCCTATTATTCTTAGGTGTGGCTTTTCCATGATGTCCTAGATTTTCCTGGATATTTTGTGTTATGACTTCTTTTGGCTTTAGTATTTTCTTTGACTGACAAATCTATTTCCTCTAGTGTATCCTCCATGCCAGAGATTCTCCCTCCCATCTCTTATATTCTGTTGGTTATGCTTGCATTTGTAGTTCTTGTTCATTTACAAAGATTTTCCATTTCCATCATTCCCTTGGTTTGTGTCTTCTTCATTTTTTAATTTAATTTTTAGGTCTTGTACTGTTTCTTTCACCTGTTTAATTGCTTTTTCTTGGTCTTCTTTAAGGGATTCATTGATTTCTTCCATTTTTTTTTTGTCTTTTATTCAATTTGTTTAAGGGAATTTTTTATTTCCTCTTTGAGGCCCCTATCATCTTCTTAAAGTCCTTTTCAAGGTTATTTTCTTCTGATTCTTCTACATTGTGATGTTCAGGTCTTGCTGATGTAGAACCACTAGGTTCTTTATGCCATATTGCTCTTTATGTTGTTGAATGTATTCTTGCATTGGCATCTACCTATCTCTTCCTATTGGCATCATTTGGTGCAAATGATGTCTGTGTTTCAGGGAGTCATTCTTGGTGTAATTGGAGCTGGTAGAATCTGTGTCTCAGGGAGCAGCTCCTGTCTTGGAGGATGGGTGAGTTTGGGGAGTGGACTGGGGCTTGTAGGTTACAGGGTACAGTGGGGAATGATGGTGATTGGGCTTCCTGTAGGAGTCCCACATGCTGGCCTGTAACTGTTTGTGTTCCTGGGCCTAAGACCTAGAGGCTGGGGTGATCTGCTAGGAGAACAAAGACTCACTTCTTGGTCCAGTTGGAGCTGGTTGAGTCTTTGTATCAGGGAGCTGGTTGAGTCTGTGTCTCAGGGAGCAGTTGCTGTCTCAGAGGATGGGTGGGTTTGGGGGATGGTGGGTTGTGGGTTACAGGGTCTGGTGGGTGATGGTGGTAGTCAAGCCTGCCTACAGGGGTCCTGCCTGCTGGCCTGCAAGTGTTTGTGTTCTGTAATCATTATTTGACCATTGATTTAAACTTCAGTGTGGCTAGGACCAAAGAGGCAGCCCTGCTGCTGGCTCCACCCCACTTGAGTTTTCAACATGGCAGAGGTACATTTACCTCAAGATCTGGGAGCCATGCTCCCTGCCAAATCTGGGAAGCCATGTGTCTATTCCTTCATTAAGCAGTGTGTAGCCTAGAAACCTTTTTTTTGTCTGTACTAGCAAAAGCTAAATCTACCACACAGTGTGGTGTGTGGCTTGGAGATGCCTCTGTGTACCAAGGCTGGAATCTACCATGCTGTGCTCAAGCTTGAATACAGCAGCATCTCTGTACAGCAGCATCTCTGTACTGTGGCCCCCACAAGACATACAAACTAGGAAGCTGCTCTTAGCTCCATTTTAGTAAGTTCTCTCAGGTTTTTGGTGGAAACTCTTGCCATCATGTTTGCTGTGGATATCGCTCTATATAAATAAAACACTGGCCAGTGACCAGGCAGGAAGTATAGGTAGGACAAGGAGAGAGGAGAATTGGGGGAACAGGAAGAAGGAGAAAGAGACACTGCCAGCCACCGCCAGGACAAGCAGCATGTAAAGATGCTGGTAAGCCACGAGCCACGTGGCAAGGTATAGATTTATAGAAATGGATTAATTTAAGATATAAGAACAGTTAGCAAGAAGCCTGCCATGGCCATACAGTTTATAAGTAATATACACTTCTGAGTGATTATTTTATATGTGGGTTGTGGGACTGCGGGGCTTGGTGGGATCTGGAGAGAAGCTCTCCAGCAACAGATGTCGCCCAATGGCTCAAGTTTCCACCTTAAAACAGAGAATATTTAATAACCAATTCTAAACAGAGCCAAAACCAGATTCCTGCTTCATGTCTCATATAGGCAGCTAGACACCGCAAAATGCGGGTTTCTGCTAGTGGCAGGGGTTCCTGGCATGTGTGTTTGACCAGCAGTATGGCAGGAATGAGGCGTCTGCCAGTGGCACATTACACTGTGTGGTAGATTTAGTTTTTACTAGTATAAGAAAAGAGGTTTCTGGGCTACACGCTGCTTTGATAAAAGCGTAGACCCACTATTTCTAAGACTTGATGACTCCTAGAGCTAGAGAAAATGTACCACCGTCATGTTGGGAAGCTGAAGTGGGCGGAGCCAGCAGCCACAGCTCCAGTTCAGTCTTAGAATGCTACAGTTTAAAGCAATAGCTTCACAATAAGACTGTTCAGATGGAATAGTTTATAATACATGTAAAAATGTACACAGGCATGAAAGAGACAAAAAAAGATATATACCGTTATATAAACAAATAGTTTTTAAAAATAAAGTCTTTAAAAAGGAAGAAACAGTAAAGGTAATAAGCCACATAAAGATGACTATCACACAGAGAATCTGGGTTATGTTGTCTTTGATATTCATAACTGAAGAAAAACATTTGATTGTAAAAGCTGTTGAGTTATGCCAAAATGTAAATTTTAAAGGTATCTTGACTTCAAAATTTGGATATAAAGATATGTTACTTTGGAAAAGAGGTTCTGCTTTTGTTTCCACAGAAAGCCAGAGGCTATGGATTTGTTCCAGATTTAGATACATCAGGTTTGACCAGCCAAGACCCCCTGAAAGGTCTCCGATGACATCATGGCCCAGATGATCCAACATCCAGAACGGTTTCAGGCAACTGGCTCAGATGATACACCCTCATGGACTACTCCATAATCCTAAAATTTTCTTTGTGTCCCCATAAGATACAGCGCCCCCCTCCAGCAGGAAGTAGTAAGAGAATCTACGCCCAAATTCCCAAATATACCAAGCTGGCTTTGGAGATGGAATGGGCTCACTCCCTATCTAAACCCAGACATATTCCTAAAATAAAATGGTTAAAAGATTCTTGTGTCCCAAATCAGAAGAGCCCTCTGATGTGGGACAGAGAAAAGCCAATATTTTTACTTAAAACAGGTTGGTTATAAATGTGATCTCTTTCTAAAGAAAAAAAGGGAATAGTTTAGATATGATAGGATGAAAGGGTAGATTAATAAACCTACTTTTAAAGAGTAACTTGTTTAAATGTTTTACATTGCTATAGATTTTAGTTTATTGATACAAATTTAAACTTAATTTTGTTATACTGTATATATATTTCTATTCTTGTTTGAGGTATTATGTTTATGTAACTCATTTAAAATTGTAATGGATAATTAAAAATAGATTAATAATTAGTCATCTATGATAATCATATTTATAGCCATGTTAGTTAAGTCTTCTAGGTATACATAGATATATTTCAGATAGAGAGGTGGTCTTCAAACACTTCAAAGACCTACAGAATATGGCATTTAAAATGTTTTAAAATTTAGATATTCTGGACAGTGAGACACATCTGCTCCTGACAGCACTGGATTTACTTCAGAGAGGAGGATGGGCATCGAAGACACTCCATATGGAGTTTATCTTCACCTTGGCAAAAATAGCCATTCGGGCAAGAAACTGTTCTTGCCTGGACTGCTTGATCGACTGGACATGCAAAACCCATGGAAGGATGACCAATGAACTTTGCTTGACAAGATGGTCCTTCAGGTTCCTGCTTCACAGAGAAAACTGCCAGACATTCTACAGGACACTAAAAAAAAAGAAAAAAAGAAAAAAAAAATGACGGAGAGACTCTAGGCCTGTGGGCTAAAGACAAATGCCCCAACTTTACAAGAGAACTTTAGGTGACTGTCCAGGCTGTCAGCTGTCTCTGTCTACCCTACAAGACTCCTGAAAGTTGCTTACATCCTTCTTCCATTTCTCAGGTAATATTATATCCTTCTGAAGTCTTTGATGTGGTTGAAGACTAGATAGTTGCAATTTCCTCAGTTATGATAAAACATAAGTTAGATATAAAACCTTAAACTCACAAATATAAGATAGATAGGACATCTTTAATATTGTAACTGTAATTCTTGCTCGATAATTGTTTTGTTATATGTAATTTTACTATGTTAAAGTTAAAATCTTCCTTTTTGAAAAAAGAAGAAAAGGAGAAGTGCTGTGGATATCGCTCTATATAAATAAAACACTGGCCAGTGACCAGGCAGGAAGTATAGGCAGGACAAGGAGAGAGGAGAATTGAGGGAACAGAAAGATGGAGAGAGAGACACTGCCAGCCACCGCCAGGACAAGCAACATGTAAAGATGCCAGTAAGCCACGAGCCGCGTGGCAAGGTATAGATTTATAGAAATGGATTAATTTAAGATATAAGAACAGTTAGCAAGAAGCCTGCCATGGCCATACAGTTTATAAGTAATATAAGTGTCTGAGTGATTATTTTATATGTGGGTTGTGGGGCTGCGGGGCTTGGTGGGGCCTGGAGAGAAGCTCTCTAGCAATACATGTTGGGTGCTATATATAGATGGACATTTTCCTGTGTCCAGTCCAGTCATGCAGCTGCTTCAGTTCCAAGTAAACACACAGAGGCTTATATTAATTACAAACTCTATAGTCTATGGCTCAGGCTTCTTGATAGCTAGCTAGCTCTTGCATCTTAGCCCATTCCTATTAATCTATGTGTTGCCACATGGCCGTGGCATTACTGGTCTGCTTTCATCTTATTGCTCTTTAGGTGGCAGGCTGGTGTCTTTTCCCACTCCCTTTGTTCTCTCACTATCTCTCTTGGATTTTCTTGCCTTGCTCCATCCTGCCCTGCTATAGGCCAATGAAGCTTTATTTATTAGCCAATAGGAGCAACACATACTCAGAGGCATACAGAAACACATCCCACAGCAAAAGAGCTTCCTGAATAGAACACCAATAGTGCAGACACTAAGATCCACAATTAATAAATGGGATCTCATGAAACTGAAAATCTTCTGTAAGGCAAAGGACACTGTCACTCTGACAAAGAGGCAATCCTATTGGGAAAAGACTTTAAAACTTCGTATCTGATAGGGTTCTAATATCCCAAATATATAAAGAACTTATAAAACTAGATATTAAAATATCAAATAATCAAGTTAAAAATGGGTACAGATCTAAATATAGAATTCTCAATAGAGGAATTTATATGGTTGAGAAACACTTCAATGTTCAATATCCTTAGTTATCAGGGTAATGCAAATTTAAATTACTTTGAGTTGCCAACTTACTCCTGTCAGAATGCCTAAGATCAACAACACAGCTCATGCTGTCAAGGAATTAGAGCAAAGGAAACACTCTTTCATTGTTAGTGGGAATGCAAACTTGTTCAGCCACTATGGAAATAAAATTGGCAGCTGCTGAGATGACTGGTGTTGCTGGAGGGCTTCTCTCCAGGTTCCCCAAGCCCCACAGTCCCACAATCCACTTATAAAATAATCACTCAGATGCTTATATCACTTATAAACTGTATGGCCGTGGCAGGCTTCTTGCTAACTGTTCTTTTGTCTTAAATTAACCCATTTTTATAAATCTATACCTTGCCATGTGGCTGGTGGCTTACCGGCATCTTCACATGCTGCTTCTCCTGGTGGTGGCTGCAGTGTCTCTCCCCTCAGCCTTCCACTTCCCAGAACTCTCCTCTCTCCTTGTCTCACCTACTTCCTGCCTGGCAACCTACTTCCTGCCTGGTCACTGGCCATCAGTGTTTTATTTATATAGAATGATATTCACAGCATTTCCCCTTTTTTTCTTTTTTTAAAAAGTAAGGTTTTAACTTTAACATGGTAAAATTACATATAACAAAACAATTATCGAGCAAGAATTACAGTTACAATATTAAAGAAGATGTCCTATTTATCTTATATTTGTGAATTTAAGGTTTCATATCTAACTTATCTTTTATCATAACTGAGGAAATTACAACTATCTAGTTTTCAACCACATCAAAGACCTGAGAAGGAACATAATGGTACCTGAGAAATGGTAGATGGATGCAAGCAACTTTCGGGAATCTTGCAAAAGTAGACCAAGACAACTGGCAGCCTGGACAGTCACCTAATGTTTTTCAGCATTGTTGGTGCATTTAAATTGGCTACAGGCCTATAGAGTATCTGACAGACCATTTTCAGAAGCAGGATTTCTGAAAGACCATCTTACCCTGTCTTGGCAGAGTACAGTGGTCGCTTTCCTTGTGTCCCGCTTGTCCAGAAAGGACAGCATTGCATTTGTACTGTCAGCCATCAAGGCAAGGGCAGTTCTTTGCCCAGTAGGCCATTTTGTGCCAAAAAGACAAACTTCCAAATGGAAATGTCTTAGAAGCCCAACATTCTCTTGGGATCAATTGGTGTAGCCAGGAGCAATTGTGTCTCACGTCAACAGAATTTTAAGTTATTTAAATGCCATATTCTCTAGGTCTATGAAGTGTTTGAAGATTACCTATCTATCTGAAATATATCTATGTATACCTAGAAAACTTAACTAACATGGCTACAGATATGATTATCATAGATGACTAATTATTAATCTATTATTTAATTATCCATTACAATTTTAAATGAGTTACATAAACATAATACCTCAAACAAGAATAGAAATATATATATACATTATAACAAAATTAACTTCAAGTTTGTATCAATAAACTAAAATTTATACCAATGTAAAACATTTTAAACATAAACTAAAATCTTTACCAATGTAAAACATTTTAAACAAGTTGTTCTTTAAAAGTAGGTTCATTAATCTACCCTTGTATCTTATCATCTCTATATCCTCCTATATATCTATATCATATCCCCCCCCCCTTTTTTTAGAAAGAGATCACATTTATAACCAACCTGTTTTAAATAAAAATATTGGTTTTTCCCTGTCCCACACCAGAGGGCTGTTTTGATTTGGGACACAAGAATCTCTTAACCATTTTTTTAAAGCAATATGTCTGGGTTTAGAGGGGGAGTGAGCCAATTCCACCTCTAAAGCCAGCTTGGTATATTTGGGAATTTGGAGGTAGCATCTCTTACTACTTCCTGCTGGAGGGGGGCGCTGTATCTTATGGGGACACAAAGAAAATTTTAGGCCTATGGGGTAGTCTGTGAGGCTGTATTGTGTGAACCAGTTGCCTTGAAACCGCTCTGGAAGTTGGATCATCTGGGCCATGATGTCATCGGAGACCTTTCAGGGGGTCTTGGCTGGTGAAACCTGATGTATCTTAATCTGGAACAAATCCACAGCCTCTGGCTTTCTGTGGAAACAAAAGCAGAATCTCTTTTCCAAAGCAACATATCCTTAAATCCAAATTTTGAAGTGAAGGTACCTTTAAAATATACATTTTGGCATAACTCAACAGCTTTTGTAATCAAATATTTTTCTTCAATTACGAATATCAAAGAGAACATAATCCAGATTCTCTGTGTGGTAGCCATCTTTACGTGGCTTATGTTTTATATTACCTCGAGCCTATTGCTTTAAGCTGCACCATTCTAAGACTGAAACAGCGCTGTGGCTGCTGGCTCTGCCCACTTCAGCTTCCCATCATGGCAGTGGTACGTTTTCCGCCAGCTTGAGGAATCATCAATTCTCAGAAATAGTAGGTCTAAGCTTTTATCAAAGCAGCATGTAGTCCAGAAACCTCTTTTTTTTTTTTTTTTTTTTTTTTTAATACTAGTAAAGACTAAATCTACCACACAGCGTAATGTGCTGCTGGCAGACGTCTCATTTCCACCATACTGTTTCCGCCAGTGTTCAAACCTGCGTTTTGCGGCGTCTAGCTGCCTGTATGAGACAAAAAGCAGGAACCTGGTTTTGGCTCTGTTTAGAATTGGTTATTAAATATTGTCAGGTTTAAGGTGGAAACTCGAGCCGTTGGGCGCCATTTGTTGCTGGAGGGCTTCTCTCCAGGTTCCCCAAGCCCCGCAGTCCCACAATCCACTTATAAAATAATCACTCAGACGCTTATATCACTTATAAACTGTATGGCCGTGGCAGGCTTCTTGCTAACTGTTCTTTTATCTTAAATTAACCCATTTTTATAAATCTATACCTTGCCATGTGGCTGGTGGCTTACCGGCATCTTCACATGCTGCTTCTCCTGGTGGTGGCTGCAGTGTCTCTCCCCTCAGCCATCCACTTCCCAGAATTCTCCTCCCTCCTTGTCCCACCTACTTCCTGTCTGGCAACCTACTTCCTGCCTGGTCACTGGCCATCAGTGTTTTATTTATATAGAATGATATCCACAGCACACTGGGGATCAGTCTACCTAAAGACCCATCCATGCCACTGTTGCATATATACCCAAAGGTCACTACATCTAACCACAAGGGCACTTGCTTAATTATGTTCATTTCTCCTTTATTCATAATAGCCAGAAACTGGAAACCATGTAGATGTCCTTTAACTTAAGAATGGATAAAGAAACTGTACATTTACACAATATAGTATCATTCAGAATTAAAAAAAAATGACATCATGAATTTCACAGGCATATGGATAGAACTAGAAAAAAAAAATCATCCTGAGTGAGGTAACCCAGATCCAGAAAGACAAACATGGTATGTACTAACTTATAAGTGGATATTACTATTGAGTAAATGATAATCAAGTTACAATGCACAGACCAAGAGTGGTTGAGGAGTGAAAGGGATAGGGAGTGAGGAGGAGAGAATGTGGGGAGAACTGGAATTGGGGGCACCTGGGGAACAGTATGGAAACCTAGTGCAGTGGAAATGGCCTGGAATCTCTGAAGGTGATCCTAGTGAGGACTCCTAGTAATGGAGGATATAGTCTGAACTGAACATCTTTTTTAGCCAGGCAAGGCTTCCAGTGGTGAGACTGGTTATATTCGGTTGAGTTTTTGGTCATGGAGGTCCTGTGGAGATCTCTACACAACTCAGGCTGATGAAAAGACAGAAGGTTGTGGTGGTATTGTGTTCCCCAAAATATTGTGCACCCTAATAAACTTATCTGGGGTCAGAGAACAGAACAGCCACTAGATACAGAGGCTAGCAATTGGTGCACTCACGCCTTTAATCCTAGCATTCCAGAGGCAAAAATCCATCTGGATCTCTGTGAGTTCAAGGCCACATTGGAAACAGCCAGGCATGGTGACACATGCCTTTAATCCCAGAAAGTGAGCCTTTAATCCCAGGAAATGAGGGCAGAAAGCAGAAAGGTATATAAGGCGTGAAGCCCAGGAAGTAGGCTGGTTAAGCATTCAGGTTTTTGAGAAGCAGTTCAGCTGAGATTTATTTGGATAAGGACTGAGGGGCTTCCAGTCTGAAGAAAGAGGATCAGCTGAGGAACTGGTGAGGTGAGGCAGCTGTGGCTTGTTCTGCTTCTCTGATCTTCCAGCATTCACCCCCAAACCTAGCTTCAGGTTTGATCTTATTAATAAGACTTTCTAAGATTCGTGCTACAGAAGGTTGCCTTCTGAAAATTGGCAGCTAGTCCCCATTACCAAGGATATCTTCTACTCAGTTCATTGACCATCAAGAGGTCCAGCTGGTGCAGGCTTGGGAGCCTTCACCCCTATATTCTAGGCTCTTTGGTGCAAGAAGGTACTTTGCAGGCTATGAAAAGAAAACCTGGAAAACAACCCAGTCACAAAACCCTCCACCTACAATGACACTGTCCTGTCTGCAAGATGTGCAGAGGCAATGGTGGTGTCGAACATGTGCGAGTGGCCAACCAATGTTTGGTTTAACTTGAGGCCCACCCCACCAGAGGGAGTCCATGCCCTACACTGCTTGGATGCCTGAGAGTGAGTGACTAGACAGCACAGAGACCTAAAGGTAGAACCAAACATGATTGGCAAAAGAGAACAAATGAATAAATCAATGGAATGATTCCTAATGATATTTTCCTATACTCATAGACTGGTATCTTGTCCAGTAATCATCAGAGAGGCTTCCTCTGGCAGCAGATAGTAGGGGATGCAGAGACCCAAAGCCAGACATTATGTGAAGAGAGTCTAAACTGGAGGTCTCCATTGGGTCCCTCCCCTTGGAGATTTTGGAACCCTGCAGAAGAGGTGAAGGAAAGAATGTAGGAATTAGAGGGGATGGAGGATACCAGGAGAGCATGGCCCCCTGAATCACCTAAGCAGGGCTCACATAGACTGAAATAGCAAGTACAAGGCCTGACTGGGTCTGCAACAAGTCCTCCTTATGTCTGTTAGCTTTGTGTTCTTTTTTTTTTTTTTTTTTTTTTTTTTTTGGTTTTTCGAGACAGGGTTTCTCTGTGTAGCTTTGCGCCTTTCCTGGAACTCACTTGGTAGCCCATGCTGGCCTCGAACTCACAGAGATCTGCCTGGCTCTGTCTCCCGAGTGCAGGGGTTAAAGGCATGCGCCACCACCGCCCGGCTAGCTTTGTTTTCTTGTGAGACTCCTAACAGTGGGAGTGGTATATCTTTGACTCTTTTGCCTGCTCTTGAGACTCTTCCTATTGGGTTGCTTTGTCTAATCTTGACATAGGAGCTTTTGCCTTATCTTATTGTATCTTACTTTGTCCTATCTGTCTGGCATCTCTTGGAGACCTGCTCTTTTCTGAAGAGGAAACAGAGGGAGTAGCTCTGGGGGAGAAGGGAGGTATCGGGGGAGGCTAAGATGAGTGGAAAGAGGGGAGACTGTGGTTGGGATATATTGTATGAGAAAAGAATATTTTCAATAAAAGTTCATAAAATAAAATAAAATTAAAAACTATCAAACTTGAAATCAATAGCAAACACATCTCTACTAAGTACACAAACTCATGGAAATTAAGTATCCCATTTCTGAATGATGAATAGATCAAAGAAATGAAAAATACATGGAGTAAAATGAAAACAAACCCACAATACAACAATATCCTTAAAATACATTAAAAGTATTTCTATTAGGTAACTTTATAGCCCTAAGTCCCTACATTAAAAAAATCAGAAGGAGTATAAATAACCTTATGATAAAACTCAAGATATTGGAAGAACAATTAACAAACCAAACCCAAATCCAATGGACAGAAAGAAATGAAAGTCTGAGCAGAAATCAATGAAATGAAAACAATACAAAGAATCAATACATCTCAGAGCTGGTTCTTGGAAAAGATGAACAAGATAAACAGACTGTTGGCCTAACTAACAAAATGGAAAAAAAGAGATAGTCAAAATTAACAGAATCAGGAATGAACAAGGAAACAATACAAAATACAAAGAAACCCAGAATCTTATCAGGAAATACTTAAAGGACCCATACTCCATTAAGTTGAAAAATCTAACATAAATAGATGAATTTCTTGATTCATTCAAATTATCAAAGTTAAAACAAGAAAACTTAAGATCCATAAAACATAAGGAAAATGAAGCAGTAATAAAAAAGCCAACAACTAAAAAGCCAGGGCTACATGGTTTTATAGCAGAATTCTACCAGACTTTCAATGAAAACACAATCAATACTACTTAAAATTTTATAGAAAAAAATGAAAAGAAAAAAGGAAGAAACAAAGAAAGGAAGGAAGGAAAGAAAAAGAGTTCTTCCAATTTCCTTCTACTAAGCCAATATTACTCTAATAACCAAACCAGGTAAAGACATAACAACAACAAAGACAAAATTACAGACAACTGCTCCTGATGAAAATAGATGCACAATTCTTGAATACTTGCAAACCAAATACAGGCACTCATTGAGAAGTTCACCCACCATGATCAAGTTGGCTTTATCCAAGAGACATGGGGATAAAAATGGTTCAATATGTGTAAGCTAATAAATGAAAAAAATATATAAATGTATTTAAAGAAAAAAAGCATGATTGTCTCATTAGATGCAGAAAAAGCCTTTGACAAAACCCAACATGTTGCATGATAAAAATCCTAGAGAAGATAGTACTTGGAACATAACAGCATAATAAAGGCTACATATGACAAACCTATGTTCAGTATTATCCTAAATGGAGAAAAACAAAACAAAACTCAAAGCAATCCCATAAAAACAGGAACAAGGCAGGAATGTGTGAGAGCCCACAGTGACTCCAGCTTGTGGCTTGATGCCATCTTGACTCGAGGTCAGAGAGTTCAATCTTATCTTTGCCCCTTAAGGCTGGATAACAGGATGTTTGGCCGAAGGTGTGGTTACCAGATGTCTTGAAAATTTAGGAGGTGTTACTTTGTTACTTGAACCATGGTGTCCTTGAGAGGGGGAGGTCTTTTGCCCCCCTTGCTTTGGGTATAAAAAGCCTGTGAGAAATAAACTCAGGGCTACTGTGGTTGTTGACTCAGCCATCTCAAAGCTATCCTATGTCTCTGTCTTTTGTCTTTTTTTTTTTTTTACATTTATGTCTCTATTTTTCCTATTATTTCTCAATTCTCATTCCCCTATTCAGGACTGTTTGACAGGTTGGGTGGGACCTGGCAGGAATGTCCATCATTCCTACCCCCTTTGTAACATGAAACAAATATATCTGAGAGAGGGTAGAAGATCTGCTGAGCTGCTTCCTGAATAAATAGGAAATTTAGAATGAAGAGTTGAAGGTAGTTATGGCTATCAAACCAGTTTCAAAATGAGGATTGTAATTAAAATTAAAAAAAAAATTGTATGAGTATTTTGCCAGCATGTATGTCTGTGTAACATATGCATGGCTGGTGTGCAAGGTCAGAGAGTGTTAGATTACCCAGGGACTCGAGTTACAGATGGTTGGGAGCTGCCATGTAAGTGCTGGGAATTAGATCCAGGTCCTCTGGGAGAGTAGCCACTGCCTTTAATGCTCAGCAATCACCCCAGACGCATATTTATTATAGCTCCATTGACTAAATCAAGGAAGGAACCAAGTTGTTTAACAAATAATGAGTGGGTAATGAAAACCTGGTGCATATGTAAAATTGTAAATTATTCAGCTCTAAAGAACAATGAAATCACAAAATTTGAAGGAAAATGGATGGACTTAGAATGTATAATATTAAGCAAGGTCACTTACCTCGGAAGGAAAAAAAAAGACACATGTTCTATTTCATATACAGATCCTAGCCTATTACACACACACACACACACACACACACACACACACACACACACACACACACTATAGTAATATTAACAGCAAAGAAAACAAGACAGGGTAATAAAAAGACAAAATGCTTATTGATGAGTTCATATACACAATGCAGTTTAAGTTCTTGGAATAATCTTCCAAGGTACAATATGTTCTGAATGTAAAGTAAGTCATTAAATGGGTAGTGTCCCCATGTGATCCCTTGAGGGACTGTTATTTTATAGTAACAGCCTAAATTTCAATTTGTGTTTTTCAATTTGATTATTCTTGTAGGTTATATATAGTTCCTCGTAAGTACTTAAGATTGCTGAAAATGTTTAAAATATAATTTTGATAACCATATTTTAGAATACTGATTTATTGTCCCCAAATTTAAAAAAAGTAGAAGGCAGAAATCTGAGAACATTGAGAAATGTGGCTTTTCACTGGATCTTGTAATTATAAATTACATCACTGCTGATGAATAAACATACTTTTTAAATAAAAAAATCAAAAATTTTGAATAATGTGTCAAATATCACTGGCATGTTAAGAAAAAGATGAAAGACTAACTGGCCATTACATTGAACAGTATGACAATTACTGAAGATGTACAAGAGTAACTTTAGACTTCTTTTGTGATAATGATGAAATCTTCATATGAATTCAACTGAGAGTTGGTGTTTGAGACCAGAAACATATACTGTGAATATTGTTCTTGTTGTTGGCATAGGTGTGCATGCATGTGGTATGGAGGCCAGAAGGTAACCTAGGTGTAGTCCTCAGAAAATGCTTTGATTCCTTTGAGATTGGATGTCTCATTGGCTCAGAAATACTTCCGATTCTGCCTCCCTAGCACTATGTGTCACTATGCACAACACTTTCCACTTGGGTTCTGGGATCAAACTCAGTATCTTTTTAATAAAGGATTCAAGCCACCCTTTAAATATTATAGAATATATCAGAAGAAATACACACTTGATAAATTCAGCTAATAGCAAACTCTTCACAAGAAATAGGTAGAAAAATAAATAGGAAAATAAATACATAGATTAAAATAGAAGAAAATGAAATTGATGAAAAGTATGTCTATCATGATTTTTATTGCACTTATTTTATTTAATAAACACTGTTAGGATGCTAAAACTGTGTTAGATTGTTGTATAGTAGTTTTCTCAACATGAACCTATAACTCTGAGGGGAAAAACACTTTAGGACAAGGTTGCTTTAAAGGGAAGTGAAATGTTCCATACTGTGGGGAAGCTCATTAAGTTTGGGACATGAACTCAAAATAAATTGAGAAAGTCCCTGAAAAATGACCAGACTCATTAGGCCCTCCTCCAGCATGAGTAAGGTGTAAGAACTGCTTAAAGACACTCTGAGACAAGTGAGCTTCCCAGATTATTCCCAGACAAGATGAGCTACCTGAAAGAGGCAAAGACCAGCCTAGATGACTAGAATAGGATCAGACTACCTGAGCTACCTGAAAAGGATATTCTCAAATCTGTTGGATTGTCTGCCTTCAAGTTGTGTAGTGTACTCCAGGTTTCCAATTTTCATGAGCTATTGTCAATGATGAGGTGGGGTTGGGTGATACTGCTTTGAGTCATTTCTGTCCCTCTAAATAACCTTCCCCATATATTTTTGTTAATAAGCACAATAAAATTCATTGGTTCGCAATGTTGGACTTTAGTGGTATCCATACTTTGATCTGCCATCAATCAATTCTCTATCAAGTGTAAACAGATATTTGAACTTAAATGAGGTCACTAAGAAAATGAGTAGGTAGAAGTAGAGAAACAAAGAGACTGAGGCCTGGGACACTTAAAATATTAATTAGGAAGAGAAGGAATCAGCAAGGAAACAGATTCAGTCATGATTCACTGAGGCAGAAGTGTTGTCTTCTGTAAGTGAAATATGTATCAAATATTAATAAGACCTTTAGCAATTCATGCTATACATATGTTCATAGGAAAGCTTACACACATTCACAGCATTTTCAGTATCCCATATTGGAAATAATCCAAATGCATCAATTAGATGGATAAACAAAACCTAGTCCATTTTTAGATGAGTTCTATAATCAATCGTGTTAACACTGTTGGATTGTCTAGATTAAGACTTTCTTACTCCCTAAATAATTGAATACAAACTACCTTGTTATGTAGCTTACTTTATCTAGAAATATTTAAGATATAGAAGTGGTTGTGGTGAGATAATATATAAACATTATGCCATTTTATGTCCAAGACTTAGACAAACGGATTTTGATATCCTTGGGGTATTTGGGAACAAATCTTCCAGATACTAATATTCCATACAATGGAATACTGATAGGCAATAAAGGCAAAGTATAAATATATGTTAGGATATGAATACACCCTGCATATATTTGGCCAAGGGATAATTACAAAAGAAAATATATTGTATGATTCCATGTACATGAAATGCTCACACATGGCAGTTTTTATTGAAGCAGGATGTTGCACAGGTGAAGATAAAGAGCAGGATGACAGCTAATAGCTACAGAATTTATGTGGGGGGAGTCAGTGTTCTGAAATTACTGATGCTTTCACCCTACTGAGTGTAACTTAAAGGGGTAAGTTTTATGGTATGCAAATTATACTTCAATAAAACTATTACTACAAAAAGCAGCAGAATCTAATTGATGTATTAATATTTCTGTTTATGTTTTCTTCTTGTTGTCCTTTCAGTTTGGGATCTTATTTTCAGAGATTTGTTGATTTTTTTAAACTAGCTAATCTTAATTTTTTATTCTCCATCCATTAACTATATTTTCTAACTTTCCCAAATCAAAGATTAACCAGGAAAAAATGGATGCTTCTAGAGAAAAACTATTGTTTGAGACATTTTAACATGTGACTAAGGTCCAGAACTGCTGTGGGATGTTCTGTATATGTGTTGCTCTGATTGGTTAATAAATAAAACACTGACTGGCCAGTAGCCAGGCAGGAAGTATAGGCGGGACAAGAAGAGAGGAGAATTCAGGGAAGTGGAAGGCTGAGGCAAAGAGCCGCTGCCGCCATGAAAAGCAAGATGTAAGGTACCAGTAAGCCACGAGCCACGTGGCAAGGTATAGACTAATAGATATGAGTTAATTTAAGATATAAGAACAGCTAGCAAGAAGCCTGCCATGGCCATACAGTTTATAAGCAATATAATTCTCTGTGTGTTTTACTTGGTTGGGTCTGAGCAGCTGGTGAGAGATTTGTCCTGACCGTGGGCCAGGCAGGACTGGAAAACTCTAGCTACACAGAACTACCTTTCAGATAGATAATCTATGTATCACATGTACCAAAAAGTGAAGAAGCTGCTGTTAAAGTAACATAAAATTTAAAAATGTAGTGTTCTGTGTATGTGTATAAAAGTGACTATGGCATATGTATGTAGGTGCTGGAGGTCAGAAAGTGGCATTGGGTCCCCTGGAGCTCTAGTTACAGGTGTTTATGAACCACCTGACATGGGGGCTGGGAACTGTATTTGGGTTCTATGGAAAACAGCAAGTGCTCTCAACTGCTGAATCATCTCTCCGGCTTCTTAAAACATAATTTGTGACCCAAAAATAAAATATATCATGAAAGAGCTTAAATTTCAAACTTATTTTTAGAATACATAACATTGTAAGAATGCAAAAAACATATGCCCTTCACGCTGAAAAATTTTCTTGATGGAATAAAAATAACAACAGAGAACAGGTTGTATCATTTTTATAGTTAAGATCAAGACAGAACACATAGAAACTCAATGGTAAAGATAAGCTTACAGCTGACTTCCTATCTTGGATAATAGGATTTTAGGATACAATAAGACCTGAGGAAGTTAGTTGAAGATATAACATTAATACACACCTTGTACAAAATATTCAAATTTGGGGGATTTCATTTCACAGAAAAATACCAAAAATTCTCTTCCAAAACAAGTATGTCAAAATACTTCATGTAGATTATTGACAAGTCATAGGACTCAATCTTTTCTGTACCTCTCAAGTATATATATATATATATATAAAAACACTTTCAGAGTGCCTTTATAAGTGACAACAATCCTTTAAAACTCAGTTGCCTTTTCAATTCTCAGTTGCCCATGATAAACTTCTGTCCAAAATATCGATGAAAAACTCCAAAAAGAAGTTCCTAACTTTTAAATGTATGCCATTTTGAGCAGCATGACAAAAACTTCAGTGTCCTGTTCAGAATATCAACAATCCTCTTCATTAAGTGTATCCGCACTGTATATACTACTTGCTTGTCATTCATTTAAGTAGACGTTTAGTTATCAGAATAAACGTCATGATTTTATAGCAGTTGTATACAGAATTTGGTATCATCTCCAGTTTCAGGCATCCACTGGGGGTCTTGACCCTATCCACAGCAGGTAAGAGGGAACTACTGTAGTAATACAAGCCTTTAAATTCTAGACATTTTACTGTTTTTGGTGCATCTTCTTACGCATTTCTTCAAGAGCTGCTTCTTTCTCTTTTAGAATCTGCTTAAGTCTTCTTATTTTCTCATCTCTGATAGTTTCTTCTAATTCTGGTGGTGTCACTAGAAAAATATCTTCAGTATAGTTTTTATTAAAATAATTACTTGGTTCAAAAGATGTACTTGAACTTAATGTGCCTTTTTCCTGTTTCTCATGGGAGTAGTGTTCTATCTCAGTTATCTTGTCTTCGTTGGTTGTGCTATGTCTTGTGACACTGTTTTGTTGTGTTATGTCTGATGCTGGTAAAGTACTAAGCAGTTGGGAATTGGTAACATCTGCTCCATTCATGACCGTGTTACCAGCTCTCTTAATTTTTCTCCTTTTTGTGTAATCCATCTTCTTAACAGTTTTTGCTTTTCTTTTCTTAGGAAAACTCTGCTGCAATGTTAAATAAGACAAAAAATAATGTTATTGCTATGCCACATGCTCTCAAATCAAATATCAAACAAACAGCAATTAAATTTGATTCTACAAATTTTACTGGGGATATAACTATAGTAAAAATTGGATGCTACTAAATGGCACCAAAATGAAATGTCACAATCATAGTCCTAGAAAACAAGCTAGTTTATTTACATGGTCTTGCTTAAATTGGGTATTAGAAGTCATCCTAACCTACCACTAAAATGAAACTACCCGAGAAAAACAATTGACTTCATTTTTCATTCATTTGCAAAGTAGGCACATGTAGAAACTTCTCCTTAAAAAGGTTTATCTGAAAAGGTTGAAGTTCACAATACTAGATTATAATGTATGTAAGCATAATTAACAGTATAGTGCATTACTGACTATATATGCTGCTTATGAATGTATTAAGTGTTAATACTTCAACGAATATCAGCATGCTCACATTTTCTTTTATATTTATTTCCTTTAGGTAATTCTTTAAAACAGGATAACTAGTTGAAAAACTTTTGACTATCTGTTACATTACAAAAGGAAAAAACCAGATGACTAAAAATACTTAGAACTCAAATTAGGGATATATTTTTATCTGTGTGTAAAATTCCTTTTGTCATTGTTTAGTATGAGATATTTGCAAATTTGGTAAAAAAAATCATCATTCAATCTATTGCACATTAAAAACCAGATAAAAGATAAATATAACTCTGTATCTTTGTCATACCTACAAAAATGTCATACAGTTTAAAAAAAATTACCTGTTTTATTTCTTCTTCCTTCAGCACAGAGTCTGCATCTTTGTAAGAACTACTCTTCATCAAACTGCTAAAGGAATCCAAACCTTTTCTAGAGCCCAGATGGTCAGGGATTCGAGTAAGACACACTCTCAAATCTTTAGTGAGACCAAATAGCTTTTTAAATTCAGCATCACTCTTCACATATGATGCCTTAGTGGTGCTTCCTTGAGAATACTTCTTATTTCTTTCTTGAGAATCTTTCTTTAACATTGATGCCATCTCATACTGAGTCTGGAATTAAGAGAAGAAAACACAAACAATATTGCTAATTACTCAGATTACTCTGTCAGACATGCAACTAAGCAATTAGCTATTCTCACACAAAAGAACAATTCATACTTTAAAAGATTTGCACTTCATTTATTTTTACCATGCATTCAAAAACTGAATTTAAATTTAATACAAACTTAAAATATCCATACAATTACTCACTTTATTGTACAGAAAAGTAACAAAGGTCTATTCTCAAGTAAATGAGGAGAGACTAGATATGACAACAACTTTAAAATAATCTGGGCCGGGCATGGTACCCTATAAATCCCAACACTCTGGAGGCAGAGGCAGGATGATGGTGAATTCAAGGCCAGCCTGAGTTACATATCGAGGCACTAAAAAACAAAATAAATCAAAACAAAAACTTTACATAACAACATGTGAAGAATGTGGTCTTCTGTAAGTTTAATGTTTCCAACCAATCTCATTTTAATTAGAATTTACCTCCTTAGTTTTTAAAATTCAGTGAGTTTTGTACTGAAGGGGACAGACACTAACATTACTAAGCAAGCAAGCACAGAAAAAGTGGCTACACATGTCCTAACCAGATAATGGTAGCAGATATGTTATAGAGTTAGAGGAGTCAGAAAGGGCTAAAGAGAAATACACATCTTTAAAAGGCCACCCCCGCCCCCGAAAAACAAAATTTATAGCTCGAACACTCAAAGATGTTGATAAAAATTATATTTGATGGAAAGGTTCTGACATCTTCTATTTCACCCATTTCATGATACTTTAAAAAAAAAAAAAAACCTATGGATTTTTTTCTCATGACTATAACCAAAAACAAAGCAAGAAAAAAATGTAAAGCTCTACCCTCAAGTTTCCACCTTTAAATCCTATCTCTTCTATGAAGTTTATTTTTTTATATACTAAACATAGGATATTAAGATTATATGCAGTATACACATGTATGCATAGTCACCCAATCTTACTAATCCTTGAAGACATATCACCCTCCAATTCTTCTGCACTTAGTTCTGCCTTACAGATTTGCCAAGCTAAATAATGAAAGAGGAAGATGCTGCTTAGACTCTATCAACTGTACTCCTCTAATATTTATTCAGATGAGAGTTTTAAGTAAGCACATGTGGGTGGGGTGTGTGTGTATGTAGGAGACAGCAATCAATTTTGATGATTAAGAAATATTTTCCACAGAGATATATAAAATGAACACCCTGACACAGGAAAATTACCTGTAATTCTTGGTCTCTGAAAACACACTGTTGTGAAGTAACAGTTGCTGCATCAACAGAGGAACGTATTTTCTCTATGCTCTGGATGAGATTTCCTTTTCTGGGGGCATTTTGTCCTGTCCTAAATCCATCTGGAAAGACTGGGTTTGTAAATACAGTCTTACTCTGTTTAAGGTAGATATTGGATTGGTTCATAGTATGTAGGTTTGTCATAGAAAAGGATGGTCTCTTCACTTTTTCCTTCTTCACTGCTTTTAGATTGGTCACGGAAGCAAGCTGGGTATTTGAAAGTGATTTTGTCTCCAACTGGAAAGATTTACTTTTAATCAAAGCACTATGTACCTCTTTGGATGTTTCTGTGCCTGGACTTGAACTTACTACCTGTGATGAATCTTTCCTTAGTGGAATATTCTGTTGGTCATTTTGTGATGGCAGACCACATTTCCCCTTTTTAGTCAACAGATAGACTTTCCCATTAAACATTACCAAAGCATTATCTTTAACAGGCACATTTGTGGGTTGTGTCCCATTAGAACTGACGGTATTCAACAGAGGTGTATTTACAGTATTATCTCCCATTTTTTTTCTACCTATAAGAGTTTTTAAAATCTTTGAAGCCACATTATTTGATGACTTAACAGGAACAAGGGACGGAATACCAGGCTGTAGACTCTCTTGAAAATTCCATTTCATCCGAGCAGCTTGAGAATGCTGACAACCTTTTAACTGTGTCTCTGTAGCAACATTCAGTGGAATTTTCATGGTATTTGATATCGTTGGTTTGGGGTAAATAGTCTGAAAGTTCTTGGTAACTCTATTTTTCACTGAATTTACAGGTGATACAAAAATAACTGTTGGTATTTGGGAGGGTTCAACTGTTCCTGAGGTACTTGTGGCTGCAGTTGCAAGTGTCTTTTGCTGTACTGAAGGAGAAAAGGTTGATGCAGGTGTAGATTTCACTTCAGCATGGGCTGGAATCTGTAAATGATGCCCAGAAGGCAAAACTGAAGAATTCACATTCACTGGAAAACTTGGGGTATTGACTACAAAGTAAGATGAATCATTTTGTGTTGAGGGAGGAATAGCAAATGTTTGCATGGTGAGTCCATCATTTTTCACACCATGACTCTCAACTTTAGAAACTGGTGGTGTAAAACTTCCAGTCCCCACAGAAGTAACTCTACCTTTTCCCGAGGCATCTACTGTTCCTGTAAAAAAATATTTTGTAGTAGTGGCTGGCTGGAAAATGGGCAATTGAACTGACGCACTTGTGGAAGAGCTGGAAATCTGAGTTTGAAAAGTAACTTGAACTGGTTTTCCTGTATCCCCTTTCAAAGCGTCAGATACCACTGGAGACTGAACTACTGGGGTAAGATTTCCAGAAGATTTAGTAATTGGAAGTAATTGCAGAAGATTTTTTCCATCCGTGCCAATCTTCTGAACTACTTGGTACATGCAGCCTGAAACACTTAAAAAAATATTTTGAGTAAATAAACACAACATACTACAAGTTATATACATTTTATTTAAAACAAGTATTTGCAATTACTTTAGGTACTAAAATTTAGTAACAGTATGTAATTTTAAGTTTGCAATGTAAAAGATAATGGAATAGACTTTGAAGAAAAGATAAAGATATAAGCAACTTTGATTCAGATGTCACAAGTAGGTTATGAAATCTTAACATTTATTTCAAAATGAAAAGCTTTCTAAAGTTGTACTCAAACACAGTGCTATTAGACAAGACTCTTCACAATATTATCATTCTCTTCTTTAATTTCTATTCTCTTCCTTTATTTTACCAAGCAGGACTGTTATTTCAACTCTAATTTTGCTACTTCTATCACTCTCCCACCTCCAATTTGTTCTATCTTCTTCCTTGACAAATTCTGCCAACTTTTTTCTCTTGTTTGAGATCTCTGATGTGGTGATATTTCAGTTTGTTGATTTAATGAACATACTCATGTAGAAACCATTTCCTTCTTGGATTATTGTTTCCATGTATGTGAGGTACATGCTCCACAGCCCTTGAAAACAACAATTATTTCTAATACTTTTACTATAAAACAATCTGAACATAGTATCATGGAAATTTTGGTTGAGAGGTTTTCCATAAAGGGATAGCATACTTGAGAGGAATATATTTTTTAGATTAGTCCATTGCAATCTTCATTCTTATGAGCTGTTATTTAAATTCAAATTGTCAGGTTTATACAAAGCCAAGATACATTCTCTGCATAATCCATTTGGAGGTTACTTATCAAATTATATTTAAAACCACCTTTCAGATCCTAGAAAGTATAGTGCTCTCATGTAATGAGAGGCAATCACATTCCTCTACCCAGGTACTTCTCTCCTATACAACTCTACTTGAAGCTTAAGTCTCAGCATAACTGATACTTCCTAAGAGACACATTCTCTAGCCAACTTAACTATCCTTGTCCTTCCTTCATAATAAACATTGCAGTTAATTTCCTTCATGCTACATATTCTTATCATATACCTATGTTTATATCTACAGATGATTTTTCATGCTAAGGTCTAAAAACGTAAACCATGAAGTCCACAAATTGATATGTTCTTAGATGACTAAGAATAAATGAAGAAAACCTTAAAGACACACATTAATTCTTAAAGTGTAAAGGTCTATTTTACAACCTACAGGTGTGATTTTAAAATCAAGTATAAATGAAAAAACCACACCCAAAATTCTATGTATCCTCACTACAACTGAAACATGTTATCCTCGAAAGTTTTGAAACAGAATTCTGTGTATGAAAACTTATACTAACTTTTAGTAAGTTTAGAGAAATATAAACACAAGGAGAAGTCTCAGTTCTTGCTTTCAGGGTTTTAAAGACCCACCTGCACTATCTCTGCAAAAAGTACATTGTAAGCACAACATGAATTTATTCAACATTAAATGAAAATGTACTCAATGAGAGATGAGCATGGTGTCTCATTCATGGAATCTTAACACTTAGGGGGTGGAGGAGATTGAAGGTGAACCTGAGCAAGAGAACAACACCAAGTCTCAAAACCAACTAATGAAGTACCGAGTTTTATGGTTCAAACACCAGGCTTTGTTAGCGAAAATGGGTCAGGCTAAACCTGATCCATTCTGGTTTTATGTTAACTCACAGGCATGTAGTTTTCAGACTTTAAAAGGATGAAAAACACTTCAAAAAGGAATTCTGTACCAAGTTCTGTTAGGAGATTAAACTGCAGTATCCAAAATATAAAGTTTGATTATCACACAGTGGCTGCTGAGCTGCAATAGAGCTAAGTAGTTCCAAGAGAGACTAAATGGTTCTCAAAGTCTAAATATTTACTATCAGAACTCATAAACGATGTAGTTACTGAATCCCCCACTAAAACCAGGTATATAAACACAGACAGGTAATTATCATGAAATAAGATAAGTGATATATTTGAAGAAATAAAGAAGTGCTTGCACCTGAACCTTTTCCTAAAAATATTCTCATTCGAAGACTTTCAACCATCTTTGACAACTCATCCTAGCTAGAGAATATTAGTCTTTTTACTCTGTACTCTTTTCCACATATATATCAATAAAAAATTTTGTATCTGTAGGGATACAAGATATATATCCAAACTCTCCCTGGACATTTTACTCAGAATCTTGTGGGCTCCTGAAACTCAAAATGGCCAGAATGTCTGTCTTCCTTTCCATACTCTCATAATTCCTTAGGGGCCTGTGTCGGAGTACATAAATCCTGTTTTCTGACCCTGCTGTAGTGAATCCACTATTAAAAAAAAATCCTGTTGACATTAATGAAATTTTCCTTATCATTAAATTCATTCCTAAAATTCTACTAAAACTTCATTCTCAATGACACCTTTTTTTTTTGGTTTTGGTTTTGAAGAGAGGGTTTCTCGTGTAGCCCTGAATGTCCTGGAGCTCACTCTGTAGACCAGGCTGGCCTGAGAACTCACAGAGATCTGTCTGCCTCTGCCTCCAAGTGCTTGGATTAAATGTGTGGTATCACCGCAGCCTGGTGCAAATGACACTCTTACTATACCACATGAAGCTTTACCTCATGAAGCTTTTCTCTTTCATGGTTCCTACTGTGTATAATATGTTCTCTTGACTTTCTTAATGTCTCCTTATTAATGTTCCTGTATTTTAAGTATTCATCCTCGATTATTCCCCCAAATATTGTTATTGCCCTATTCATTTTTAACACCATTTTTCTCCTTCAAGGTATTTTCCCCTTAAAGATTGAACTCATTTTCATGGCTTCAACTACTTCCCTCAATCATCTCCTTTGCAATAATGACTATTATAGTTATATATTTTTACTCCTAGCCCCACTATTAATCCTCACCCTTTTTTGTGGTCTTTTATCAAACATTTTAATTTAAATATCATCATTTAAAATCCAACAAGGTAAAATTAATCTCTATTAAAACTAGTACTATAGTCTACTTTCCAATCATGGAAGAGTGCTGATTGCAAGCTCACATAGATTAATTACCTAGTTAGCTTTGACTTATTATCCTTCGTATAAATTTTTAATTCATAGCACCATGAATACATGGTTATAAAAGATAAACAGCTAAGAAACATATCCTAAAATGAATGAAACATCCAGATTATAAAGTTTTCATTCTTTTACTAGGTCTTTCCCATTTTGTTTCCACTTCTTTCTTACTAGAATATCTAATATCTCAATTAGCTCCCACCATCTTGTGGCTCGAATTCTTCATCTCATCCCTGTATTCTGCTCTGGTGTTTAGCCTTTCTGATTCTAACTGCTGCAGACTAGCATGTAGCTATGTAAGATTAATGCTGGTTTTAAAATGCTGCTTCATACTCAGTTTTAAATTAATATTCATCATTGCCAATCCAGTTTGCAAAAAAAAAAAAGAAAGAAAGAAAACTATAATCAATAGCTACACCATTAACTGTAACTTCTCTACATGAAATCTCTGCTCTTACCAAAGAAACTCCTTTATGTCATGTACATTATTTAACCAAGTATTCTTTGGTCCATCACAACAACATAAAATGAAGTTCTAATTCTAGCTCTTCCATAAAATATCTGACAGTCATACCAACTCAACTTTTGTTAGCTTTGGACTATAAAGCATTATTGATATTATTCCAATTAATATTGGAATATAATGCCTTTAATACTACCTACTTTAAAAAAAGGAATTAAATATTGCTTTTCATAGTAACACTGAAATTCCTTAAGATGAGAAACTCAATAATTCTACAATTATTTTTCAAACACCAGGAATAGTAAACCCTCAAAAATATATACAAAAAAAAATCCAGCGTAGTTCTTTCCAATTGCCAATCCAAGAAAACTAGTTCAATACTTGTGTAATATTTGATGTAAATATATTTCATTTATTAGAAAAATATGCCTAACAAACCAGAAGCTTCAACAGAAATAACCTATATTTTATAATTATTTGTATTAATACAGAGCAAGTATACTTCAAATGGCATGTAACTGAACAAATTACACTTTTAATGTCTCACATGTTATATTATAGGCTAAACAGTTTCCATATTCTTGCTTTTCAAAGAAATACACTTTATATAGTACATTTTATATATCTGTCTACCTATATTTACAACTGCCACTTCCTGCCAAAGCAACAGAAAAAAAAATGCAGCTTCTTTCAAGTCTACATATCATTAGAAAATACATAACCTACCACAGACTGTAAATTCTTGAAGGATGGATTATCCTATTCATAGCTCCACTGTGCCCAATAGAGCAAATTAACAGGCTAGCTAAATTGATTCCTACAAGCTATTGAAAATGATTTGATTTACTGACAAATGAGTTCTTAAAACTCAAATGCAGACTTCTAAAGAGAAAAGTAATAAATTGAATAAAATTCATACATACTCTTTCAACTGATATACATGGTTTCCAGCGTTAGTAGGAATCTCCAATTTATTTAATAGTTTAACCAAAATCACACTCAGACTCCACTTTCTTTAAAATATTCCATTTTCTTAGAGATCACATTCTGTGGCCTAATGTTGTCACTAAAACTAGAAACAAGATTCTTCATCCCATAATCCAATTTGGACACTCAGAATTATTAGTGCACCAGCTACATTAAACCAGCTGGTATTTGAACCGAGAAACTATACTGAAAAACAAAACAAAACAAGACAAAAAACACTAAATTTTAAGACTTAAAAGAGAAAAAAGAAATACATTAGAAAGATTACTTCTAATTCTGGCTCTTCTACTTACTGGCTAACTGATTTTAGAAAACCTACTTAACTATAGCAGCACACGTCTATAGTTCCAGCTAACTTCGGGGTCCGAAGTAGGTGTGGACATGAGTCTTGGTATTCAAGACAGTCAGGTCAACACAGTGATAGCCAATCTCAAAATTAAAAAGTCTTGCTAAATGTGCTAACAAAACTATGTAATCTTTGAAATTTTATTATTTTTTATTTTATTTTTTTTTACTATTCTAATATGGATATGCATCATTCATGTATTAGAAATGGAATGATGAACACCATGGAACATATCATAATTTTGAAAATAATGTATTTTTCAGCTGTTAGGAGACCATTTCCCTTCCCATTCTACTCTAAAGTTGTGAAGATAAAACTTCACAACTAAAGGCTTCAAGCAGCAATGAGACATTTTCTTTCCAATGGAACCAAGCCACATTCCGACAGTAGTAATTCTAACTGGGCATTTGTGTGTTTGTCTTATCTAATTCCAAATACTGACCAGAAAACTGGCATAACATCTTGAAAGAGATGGTAATTTGCTGATCAGGTCTGCCTATTTTCCATTCCACTTCTTTAAATCTAGTCTGTATTCTCTACCACTGAATCCAGGCCCTCAGTATTTCTCAAAAATCACCTGAAATCTAATCCTTAATCCAAATCAGCACTGTCATTAGTTATCCAAACTTCACACCTAATTACATCAATCCTAATCTTAAAAATTCCTGACCAATCAATCTCCAGAAGATGAAGTAATTGCCAGACTGAAGCAACCCTTAGGAGCTATTTTCCCACCTGTGGTATACAAGTGAGTAAGTTCTCAGTGCAAACCTGAATAAGATGGATACTACTGCACAAATATCCAGATTTTGCTCTGCACTCATAAAATCGAGTTTCCTATTTTTATGCCCAGTTGAATCAGATAAATTAAATAAACGTCCTTTATCACAATACTGAATTTTCATTAAAAGAATAGTAACTCAAGAAAACTTCAAACATCTACAGAAAAGAAAATCCTATCAATTTTACAAGGAAAACAAATAGTGTATATATATATATAGTATATATATATATATATAATATTCCAATAAAACAAAGAAGCAACATTAATCAAATTATTTACATAATTATATTTCAACATCAGGCATGTTATTATTAAAACAAAGTATAATCTAATATGTAACCAGTAAGGAAAGTGTCAAACACCTCAGGAAACCATCTGGTGGTAAATGCCCCAAATATGTTATAATATGTTATGATAATATTAGACAATTTAAAGAAATAAAAGCATGTAAGTATAACAAAGCAGCAACACATAAACCAATGAATTAATGAATTTGAAATGACTTTTATGAAAGTAACCAAAACATAATCGAATTTAAAATGTTCTTCAGAGTTCAAAATTTGCCAAATTAGTAACTGTTTAAAAGAGAATCCCAGTGCTCCAAAACTTCTATGTATCACTTAATCTTACTCCTAGAATTGAAGAAGAATGCTGTCTTAAAAACCTGCTATAAGCTATATAGTACATCAGGTATCACAAATATACAGGCACTAAAATATAGGAAAAATTATTTATTAAAAAGTAAAGTAGTTCTACCTTTGCCTATAGCATACAATGTTCCCAAATTTCCACAAAATATACATACTACCAAAGAGCTGCCTCTTAATAATATATAATGGTTCTTCAATATCAACAGCTCACTATTTACTATTTATGACTTTTTTTTTTGTACCTACATAGTAGTAACTTCCTATAGACCCAGTTACTGGGAAGACTGAGGCAAGATGACCACTTGTTTTTCAACCCAGGGATTTAAGGGAAAATTGATTAAAAACAAACTAAAAAAATCCATTGTTTTTTCATAGCAATTAGGATTTGTATCTACCTGTAACTAAAAGAAATCTACTTCAGACTAAAAACGGGACACAAAGTTATATTCTTATAATAGTAGCAAATATTAAAGTAATCCTCTATTTCTTTTTTACACTATTTCTTGTTTCTTCCTTTTCTGTTATCAAAATATTCTTAGGCGCTATTATTCTGGTCAGAGAGTGGCGCATTAGTCTCATAAATACTAATATATAATAACGAACAAAGCTGCAATAAACACCAGGCAGTCTTTTTCTTCAACTGCAAATCCCCTTTCATGAGTTTTGCTCTTAGATTTCATGCTGTTCATTTACCTTCTTAGCGACATTTACTAATTTTTGCTTCTCACCATGATTCTCAACAACCATGGAAGTCATAAATTAAAACATTTTTCCTAAAGAACATTTTGTTGTTCTCGCATTTATTTCACCTGAATTAACACAAACTTAAAAAGTTAATGGTGGTCTGTTTTTTAGCCAGAGAAGTCTGTCGCAGCCTGTAATCCTAACACTAGGCAAGCCCAGGCTGGACTGAGGACAGCCTCTGCTATATAGTTTCCTATCCAGCCAGAGCCACAAAGATAGCGTAGGAAATAATCAGCCAAACTTTCCCTTGTGGAGACAACCAATGAGATGCACTCCCTTTACACCAGTTTCAAATGCGCTGCCTGGAAAAGCTGGCTTAACGTTTAAACTTTTCACTCTTCTCCATATTAGTTGAATTTTTTCAAATTCTAAAGTCCCTTCTTCTAGAACAACGTTCTCTAAGTACATTAAAACGTGACTATTTCACTTGAAGGTCCAGCGCCCCAGGGCTGCATTTGCTAATCCAAATTGTGTGTTTTTGCTGCCTGTGCTTGAGATTCTTCCAGAAGGATTCTGAACACCTGGAACGTCGCCATGTTGCTTTTCTTCCGTGGGTATCTACTCCGTCCGCCTATGAAATTCAAGCCGCTGGCGTCCTGCGCGCCTGAGTCCGCGAGAGGCTAACTGCGTCACCATCTGAGGGCGTTTTGTGTTTCCTGGAGGAATGTGCGCCCGGAGCTCTGGAGCGCCAGGGTGAAGGCACTGCGCTCGCCCGGCCCCGCAGCTACCCCCGCTGTGTGGCTGAACGTCAGCCAAGGCGGCCCTCTGACATCCTAAGACACAGGGTGCGGGCGGGCGCGTGAAGGGCTGGGAACTGGTACTTACCAATGCGAGCCTGAGCCTGAATTTTCCTCTGCCGTTTTCAGAAAGGCGTTCTGGAGACTATTAGACATTTTAGACGGGTGGGAGGGGACAGGGCAGGGAGGAGTGTGGGGACAGGGTCCCCAACCCAGGCGCGAACCAGAGAGTGTGTGGGACCGCAGCCACTGAGGGGCGTGCTGCGGGCGGCAAGGTGCGTGACCGAAGGCACTGAAAAGGGCTGCCTTCCCGGCTTCGGAGGGAAGTGGCTGTGGACGCCGGAAGACACAATACGGCGACCGCGCCCTCCCAGATGCAGGCAGGTTCAGACCAGTCTCTGGGCCACGTGACACGTCAGAGCCAGTCAGAGCGGACGCGGGGGGCGGGCCATCGATGGCACCGCCCCCCGCACTGCCGCCGCGGAGAAGACAGCGAAGGCGGGGCGCTGGGGACCGCGCCCAACGGAGCGGGCAGCTAGAGCGAGCGAGCGAACCTCTGGCCCGACCTACTGCTTTGTCACCTACGGTTACCAAGGAGAATGGATCGCTGTGGCCCCGCCCTTATGACGTGGCCCAATCGCCAGCGAAGGTTGATGTCTCTTCTTCCGGATCAAAGGAGGAATCAAAAGAGAAAGTTCTGTCGCTGCCTACGCGAAATAAAATATTTCCGGGGTCAGTTGTAGATGGACTGTTCTTGTGCGTGCACTTTTGCATGCCAAAGGCGTCTCACGTCTTCCTTTGCTGCTTGCTTCAGTAGACATGGGCAGGCATTTGGTAGTTGCCACAAATTATTGAGAAGCTTTCTATACCTTCCCGTGGCTAGAATTTATTGTCTTTTTTTATTTTGAGTTTCTTTTTTCTTTCTGTTTCTTGAAGTTTTGCCTCCGGATTATTCTGTTAACCATTTCCTCCATGCCCACACTCATGTCTCAGTTAAAACTGTATTTTACTGTCGTATATTTGATTCTTCAAGTCTCTGTATGTTTGTATCTTTGAAACGCTTGTTTAAATTTTCCGAGAATAGCGCTCAGAAATCTCTAAAATCGTGCAATTAAGCGACGATTGTGCAATCACTTCGGATCACACTGATTAATGGGTAGAAGAAATTCTTGTTCGGTTCAATTAGGTGTAATGTTGTGAAAGTGGTTTCGAAGATACAATTTTATTTGGTATACACAATATTTTTGCTCCGCTGTTCAAATTAAGGACACTTAAAAGGTAGACAATTTGGAGGTTCACATAGTTATTTTAAAATGGAATTACTTACCAGGCTTAGTGACACTCACATGTAATCCCAACACTTGGAAGGTTGAAGAAGGAGGATATGGAGTTTAAGGTCATCCTTGGCTACTCAGCAAATAGACTAGCGTGTACTACATGAAAATGTCTCACAAAAAGGAAAGAAAGAAGAAAGGAGGAAGGGGTTTACTCATTTCCCTAATTGCTAAATGTAGTGGATATTTAAGAATTTCATGCCTTGATGTTAACAGAAAGTGGTATTTTCCAACTTCTGAATAACACATTTATTTTTCAATAAAATACCTCCCGTACTAAGGACAGAAAAGAAAGTGGGCAGCCCTTAATGCTCTCTTGCTTCTGGCCATCTTTTGTTTATGAAGTCAAACTTTTAAAAACTAACCCTTTGCCAGGCATCGTTTTGTCCAGCACTGAGAAAGAAAAAGCAGGTAGATCTCTGAATTTGAAGTCAGCCTGGTCTCCATTGTGAGTTCCAGGTTAGCCAGGGCTACACAATATGACCCTATTTTAAAAGGTTGGGCTATCCAGACTTTGGAAGGCAGGAAGTTTCTGTGAAAGGAAAGGAGAAAATTTGGCGGGGGGGGGGGTGGGTGGGTAAGGGAGGGAAGAGAGGGAGGGAGAGAGAGAAAGAGGAGGGACATTGGGCTGAGATGTAGAATCTCAAAAAAGTCTTATCTCAGTCCAAATCTGAAATAGTCTTCAAAGTTTTTCCCATGGTGTTGGTCGACATGAGGCTTTATATCCATGATAATCAGTTACTGCACCTATGCTGTGACCAAAAGAAAACTAGGGCTCCATACCCACGTGTAAGAAGGAATTCTGTAATCAAGAGGCTGATTGCTGAGGCATGTCTATTGGCAACAGTACAAGCAGCTAGAATAAAAAAGACCATGATCATATCTGAAGAAAATTTTAGGAGCTGGATCACAGCATCTCATGTGCTCATTAAACAACTCATGCAACCATTTATAGCAATTAATGCTGTATATCTCACACTTAACATCTTTAGTCAGCAACACTATTAATTATTCTTTCACTCTTGATGTCTTGGCAATATACTTCAGTGTGTTTCTTCCTACCTTTCGATCTACCCAGTGTGCCATGAAGGTCCATTCCTGTATTTATTAAATAAGTGAATTCTCATTCACTGTTCCTCTTATTTTCACAAACTGTTTCTCTTCAGCTGATTATATCCCAGCTCATGATTTTAATTACTACCTCCAACCCATTATTATGCTACAAAATGCATACATAATAACATGTTCCAGGCATTGTTCAGTGCTTTATAAATAGATACTCATTTGCTCCTAAAAGCTAGTAAAAATATTATACTGAAATGAAGAAACTAGCCATATGTCAGGCAAATACTCTCTGGAAGTCACATAGTTGGTGACTGGTGGAGTTAAGTTCCAAATTCAGGTTGTTTGTTGGAAGATTCTACATATCTTGTTCCTAACTTACAGATCTCTATCTTGTTTTTAGTTCTCATCAGATTTTGATGTAGCTGGATTTTCATGAGCACTGTTGAGATCTATTGCATACTATAAAATCATCTTGAAAGGAAATATGTTAAAAATCAAACCTTTTTTTTACTACAATTTCATTTTTGTTTCATCACAAGATAGCAGAAGTTACTGAAAGACAGTGAATTCTAACAGGATAACAGATTATATTTGAAAGCAGGACACATCCTTTTGCTGTATCCAAGAAACACACCTTAACATCAAAGATAGACATCAATCACCTTAGGGTAAAAAATATTTAAAAAAATGGACCTAAGAAGCAAATTGGAGTATGCATTTTAATATTCGACAAAATAGACTTTAAACCAAAGCTCATCAGAAGAGATAGGGAAGGATACTACATACTCATCAAAGGAAAAACTCCACCAAGATGACATTGCAATTCTAAACAATTATGCACCAAACACAAGGGCACCTAAGTCCATAACAGAAACACCACTATAGCAAAAATCAAGTATTGTCCCTCACACAGTGATAGTGGGTGACTTAAGTACTCAACTCACACCAATAGAAAGCTCATCCAAATTAAATTGAAACAAAGAAACATCGAAGATAAATTACATCATTAGTCAAATGGAACTAATAGATATTTACAAAATATTTCACCTACACATAAAAGATAATACCTTCTCGGCAGTTCATGGAACTTTCTCCAAAAATGAACCACATACCAAGACACAATGCAAGCCTCAACAGATACAAGAACATTGAAATAACAACCTGCATCCTATCTGACACCACAAATTAATGATGGATATCAACAACAAGAGAAACAACAGAATGCTTACAAACACATGAAAACAGAAAAATTCACTACTGAATGAAAAAAAGTGGGAACCCCAGTGGACCTATCCTGGTCAGGTTCAGGCTGCATCAGTCAGAAGAATAGATGAGTGACTTACCTGCCCATAGAACTGTATCACTCCCTAGTGTCTGTTCTCAAAGACCAATCCCACAACCTTGCCTTTCCAGCCCATTGCATGATCTGTTGCTGGGCTCTACTCCCAACCCCAGTAGCTTATAATCACAAGAACAGGTGTAGGCAGAGGAACAGCCCTTTACCCCAACTTCAAATTTCAGCTGCACAGATGCAGACCACATCAGTTAGAAGAATAGGTGCAGGCCACACCAAGCAGAAGAACAGAGACCCCCTATGCTGTACCAAAGACCAAGCTAATTGCCAGAAGGCAAGCTCCCAACTTGGACAGAGACTCCCTACTAGATCAGAGGTCATTCCAGCTGTCAGAAATCCAGACCACAAACTCTAGAAAAATAAGAGTGAACAGAAACCATGGAACAAAACACCCATTCAACAAAGACAAACTCAGAAATCAGGAACTAGAGCTAATCATTCCAAACACAGATGCCTAAATGCCAATGTAGGAATGCAACCAACAATAGCCAAGGAAATATCACACCACCAGAGCTCAGCTATCCTATGACAGCAAGATCTGAATATTCCAACACAGCTGAATTACAAGAAAATGACATTCAAAACAACTTTATGAAGATGATAGAGGTATGTAAAGAAATGAAAAAACTCCCTTAAAGAAATCAAGGAAAAGACAGTCAAAACTTTGGAAAAAAATCAACAAATCACTTAAAGAATACCAGAAAAGGAGAGAGAGAGAGAGAGAGAGAGAGAGAGAGAGAGAGAGAGAGAGAGAGAGAGAATGAGAATGAATAAGGGAAGGAAAATTGAAATAGAAGAAATAAAATACAAACTGAGGGAATTCAGGAAATGGAAAATCTGGGAAAGCAAACAGGAACTACAGATACAAGCATCACCAACAGAATACAAGAGATGGAAGAGAGAATCCCAGGTGTTGAAGATATGATAGAAGAAATAGATTGATTGGTCAAAGAAAATGTTAAATCTAAAAGATCCCTAACATAAAACCCTTGGCAAATCTGAGACACCATGAGAATAATAATAGGAATAGAAGAAGGAGAAGAATCTCAGCTCAAAAACACAGAAAATACATTGAATAAAATCATAGAAGAAAATTTCCCTAACCTAAAGAAGGACATGCCTATAAAGGTATAAGAAGCTTACAGAACACAAGATAGATTGGATCAGAAAGAAAGTCCCTAGGTCACATAATAATCAAAACACTGAACATACAGAACAAAGAAAGAATATTAAAAGCTGCAAGGGAAATGGCCGAGTAACATATCAAGGCAGAATTATACTCAAATTTTCAATGGAGACTCTAAAAGCCAGAGGGGCCCAGACAGATGTCTTGGATTCTCCAAGAGACCATGGATGCCAAACCAGACTACTATAGCCAGAAAAACTGTCAATCACCATAGATGAAGAAAACAAGATATTTCATGACAAAGTCAAATTTAAACAATATACATCTACAAATGTAGCTCTACAGAAGGTACTAGAAGGAAAACTCCAACCCATGGAAGTAAACTACACCCACAAAAACACAGGTAATGGGTAATCCCACACCCACTGAACCCAAACAAGGGAAATACACCACACTACACACACACACACACACACACACACACACACACACACACACACACACACTACCAACAACAACAATAAAATAACAGGAATTAACAATTACTGGTCATTAATCATTAATATCTTTCAATATCAATGGACTAAATTCACCAATAAAAAGGCACAGAATAATAAAATGGATACGAAAACAGGATCCCTCCTTCTGCTGCATACAAAAAACACCTCAACATCAAAGACAGATATTACCTCAAAGTAAAGGGTTGGAAAAAGATTTTCCAAACAAATGGATCTTCCAAACAAGCAAGCTTGTGTTGCTATCCCAATATCTAACAAAATAGATTTCCAACCAAAATTAATCAAAGGAGATAGAGAAGGATATTTCACATTCATTAAAGGAAAAATACACTAGTATGATATTTTAATTCTGAACATCTATGCCCTAAATGCAGGGGCACCCACATCTGTAAAAGAAGCATTACTAAAATTACATCAGACATTGAACCTCACACATTAATAATGGAACACTACAAAACCCATGCTCACCAATGGACAGGTTGTCCAGACAGGAACCAAACAGGGAAATGACAGAACTAATAGACATTAAGACTTAAATGGCCCTAGCAGATTTCTACAGAACATTTCACCCAAACAAAACAAATATATTTTCTTCTCAGAACCTCATGGAACATTCTCCAAAGTTGACCATATACTTGGTCACAAAGCAAGTCTTAACAGACACAAGAAAACTGAAATAAACCCTGTATCCTGTCAGACCACCATGGATTAAAGCTGGATTTCAACAACAACAACAACAACAGAAAGCTTAGAAACTCACAGAAACTAAACAACTCTTTACTGAATTGCCACTGAGTCAAGGAAGAAATAAAAAAGAAATTAAAGACTTGTTAGAATTCAATGAAAATGAATGTACAGTATACAAAAACTTATGGGACACAATGAAAGCAGTGTTAAGAGGAAAGTTCATACAACTAAATGCCTAGATAAAGAAGTTGGAGAAATCTCACACTAATGACCTAACAGCACACCTGAAAACTCTAGAACAAAAAAAAAAAAGAAGGAAACACACCCAAGAGGTATAGGCAGCAGGAAATAATCAAACTCAGGGCTGAAATCAATAAAACAGAAAGAGAACAATACAAAGAATCAATGAAACAAGGAGTTTGTTCTTTGAGAAAATCAACAAACTAACTAAAAGGCAGAGAGAATATCCAAATTAACAAAATCAAAAACTATAAGGGGGTCTTAATAACAGACACTGAGGAAATTCAATGAATCATTAGGTCATATTTCAAAAACCTGTAGTTCACAAAAATGGAAAATCTAAAAGAAATGAACAATTTCCTCAATAGATACCATGTACCAAAGTTAAATCAACATCAGAGAAACAATTTAAATAGACCTACAAGTCCCAAGGAAACAGATGCAGTCATTAAAAATCTCCCAACCAAAGAAAAGTCCAGGGCTAGATGGCTTTGTGGCAGAATTCTACCAGACTTTCAATGAAGAGGTAATACAATTCTCCTCAAACTATTACACAAAATAGAAACAGAAGGAACATTGCCAAATTGTTCCAAAAGGAACATTTTATGAGGCCACAGTTACCCTACGATGCAAAACACTCAAAGATTCAACAAAGAAAGAATTATAGGCCAATTTCTCTCATGAACATTGATGCAAAAATACTCAATAAAATACTAGCAAACCAAATCCAAGAACACATCAAAAAGATCATCCATCATGATCAAGTATGCTTCATTCCAGAGATGCAGGGATGATTCAAAATATGAAAATCTGTCAATGTAATCCACCATATAAACACACTGAAAGAAAACAACTACATGAAAGGAAACAACTACATTAGATGCTGAAAAGTCTTTGCAAAACCCAACACCCCTTCATGATAAAAGTCTTGGAGAGACCAGAAATACAAGGAACATACCTAAACATAATAAAGCCAATATACTGTGAGCCAACAGTCAACATCAAATTAAATGCAGAGAAACTCAAAGTGATTCCACTAAAAACAGGGGCAAGGCTACACTGTCCCTGCTCTCTGCATATCTACTCAATATAGTACATAAAGTTTTAGCTAGAGCAAGAAAAAACTAATGGAAATCAAGGTGACACAAATTGGAAAGAAGTCAAAGTATTGCCATTTGCAGATCACATGATACTACACATAAACAACTCCAAAAATTTTAGCAGGGAACACCTACAACTGACAAACACCTTAAGTCAAGTGATTGTATACAAAATAAACTAAATAAAAAAATATGTAGCCCTCCTATATACAAATGATAAACAGCCTGACAAAGAAATCAGGGAAACAACACCCTTTACAATAGCCACAAATGAGAGCCCATCAGCACCGATTGGACTAAGAGGTGAGTCATTGTCCTCACAGCTGAACACAACATCCTCTAGGCTTTGGGCCCAGGGGCTCAAACCTGCACCTCCACACCATTACCCATTGCAGTCCTGTTTCAAGCCAGTAGGTAAGTCTCCTGCAGAAATATCAGACTACCACCATCCCCCATCAGACCCTGTAACCCACAAGCTCCACCGTTCCCAAACCCACCCAACCTTAGAGACTGCAGCTGCTCCATGAGACAGAGCCTGCAGCCTGCTGTGCAGACTGGATTTAAGAGCTGCTCCATGAAACAGAGTACATTAGCATCAATTGGACCAAGAGCCCTGAATAGACCAAGAGTATCTATCAAACCAAAAGAGGCTCCCTCAGACACAGATATCACTTGCACCCAGTGGAGAAGAGATGGGTAGATGCCAGTGCAAAAATACAGTCAACAATATAAAGACCAATAAGACTCCATCAGAACCTAGTGGTTCTAAAACAGCAAGAACTGAACATCCCAATTCGGAAAGAAAGAAACAGAAGAAATTGACCTTAAAAAGGACTTTAAGAAGATGATAGAGGCATTTAAAGAGGAAATGAAAAATTCTGTTAACGAAATCCAGGAAGAGACAAACAAAAAATTGGAAGAAATAAATAAATTCCTTAAAGAAAGACAAGAGCCATGAAAAAGCAATTAAACAGGTGAAGGAAAGAGTTCAAGACTTGAAAAATGAAATCAAGACAATAAAGAAGACACAAACTGAGGGAATGATGCAAATGGAAAATCTGAGTAAAGGAGCAGGAAATACAGATGCAACCATAACCAACAGAATGCAAGAGATAGAAAAAAGAATCTCTGGCATTGAAGATATGATACAGGAAGTAAATTCATCAGTCAAAGAAAATATTTAAACCAACAAAATTTAACACAAAACATCCAGGAAATTTGGGACACCGTGAAAACACCAAACCTAAGAATAATAGGAATAGAAGGAGAAGGATACCAACTCAAAGGCACAGAAAATATATTCAACAAAATCATAGAAGAAAACTTTCCCAACCTAAAGAAGGAAATGCCTATGAAGATACAAGAAGCTTACAGAACACCAAATAGACTGGATCCAAAAAAAAGAATCCCCCTGACACATAATAATCAAACCAATAAACATACAGCATAAAGAAAAATATTAAGAGCTGCAAAGGAAAAAGGCCAAGTAACATATAAAGCCAGTTCAATCAGAATAACATCTGACTTCTCAAAGGAGACTCTGAAAGTCAGAAGGTCCTGGACAGATGTTATGCAGACACTAAGAGACCATGGATGCCAACACAGACTATTATATCCAGCAAAACTCTCAATCGCCATAGATGGAGTAAACAAAATATTCCATGATAAAACCAGATTTAAATAATACCTATCCACAAATCCAGCCCTACAGAAAGGAAAATCGAACCTAAGGAAGTTAGATGCACCTATGAAAACACAGGAAATAGATAATCCCATACCAACAAATACCAAAGAAGAGAAGCACATAACACAAGCACCAAAAAATAACAGGAATTAGCAATCACTGGTCATTAATATCCATTAATATCAATGGACTCAATTCACCTATAAAAAGACACAGGCTATCAGAATGGAAACAAAAACAAGATCCATCCTTCTGCTGCATACAAGAAACACACCTCTGCTGTGGGATGTCCTGTATGTTGTGAATAAATAAAACGCTGATTGGGCAGTAGCCAGGTAGGAAGTATCGGATAGGCAGAACAAACAGAGAGGAGAGGCTGGGACATGGAAGTCTGGAGGAGATGCCAGCCTGCCATCCAGGGAGCAGCATGTAAAGGCAACAGGTAAAGCCATGGAACACATGGTGACATAGATTAACAGAAATGGGCTGAGTATAAGTGTAAGAGCTAGACAATGGTACACCTGAGCTAATGGCCGAGCAGTTTAAATAATATAAGTGTCTGTATGTTTATTTTATAAATGGGCTACAGGACTGCCGGGGCTTGGTGGGACCCAGAGAGAAAAACTCTAGCCACACACCTCAAAGAGAAATACTACCTCAGAGTAAAAGGAAAAGTTTCCAATCAAATGAACTTAAGAAGCAAGCTGGTGTAGCTATCCTAATATCTAATAAGATAGACTTCAAATTAAAATCAATCAACAAGAAAGAGGAGGGTTTATATGAGCGAGAATTGTTGAAACCAAGCTGGATAAAGCACAGGGACAAATAGCCAAACGAATGGAAACACATGAACTATGAACCAAAGGCTGAGGGGCCCCCAACTGGATCAGGCCCTCTGAATGGGTTAGGGGGTGAGAGACTGAGACAACTAGGTCTACGACCCACCAGCTGCAGCACACAGGAGAGCTGTTCCTATATCCCACCTGGGCAGCACACTAGAGCTGACCCTGTTTTCTGAGGTTCAGGTGAGCCAGCCCTGAGGGTGTGAGAGCAGGAGAATTGGCCTCCTCCTTGCTGCAGGCCGCATTGGGTGAGCTGGCCGAGGAAGTCCTGGGGAGCTCACCCAGGTAGTGACTATGAGGGATAGCTAGTAAGCTGACCAACCCAGCTACCACCCAGGCCCAGAACCAGGCTATGAGTTGGCCCACCCTAACATCCACTGAATCTATGAACTGTTGGAGCATGCGAAGGGGCTGAATCGACAGATCCAAAACAGCAGGATCTCCATGACACAGGACAACAGGATGTCCAGGAGGAGCCCAGGTGAGAGCTCATTGTCAGTGGTGTACCAGAAACCAGAGGCCTCCAGTCAGACCAGTGACCCAATGAGCCACACTGCAGCTTCCATGACAAGATTAGTCTTTAATTTCTTTTTTAACTTGTGTTTTGTTTGGTTTGGTTTGGGGCTTTTCTTTTAAATTTGCTTTTGAGGCCGAGCGGTGGTGGCGCACGCCTTTAATCCCAGCACTCGGGAGGCAGAGCCAGGCGGATCTCTGTGAATTCGAGGCCAGCCTGGGCTACCAAGTGAGTTCCAGGAAAGGCGCAAAACTACACAGAGAAACCCTGTCTCGAAAAAAACAAAAATAAATAAATAAATAAATAAATAAATAAATAAATAAATAAATAAATTTGCTTTTGATTTGGGGGGAGGTTGCAAGGGCAGAGGGTAGATTCAAAGGGACAAGGGAGATAAGTGGGATCAGAATACCTGATGTGAAAACCACAAAGAATCAATAAAAGTTTTTTTTTTTTTTAAATCAATCAAAAGAGATTGGGGAAGACATTACTTATTTATCATAGGGAAAATCCACAAAGATGAAGTATCAATTTCTGAACATTTATGTCCCAAATACAAGGGCACCCACATTTGTAAAAGAAACATTACTAAAGCTTAATTCACACATCAAACCCCATATACTAATAGTGGGATACTTCAACACTCCACTCTCACCAATGGACAGGTCTGCCAAACAGAAACTTAACAGAGAAATAAGAGAACTAATAGATATTATGACTCAAATGGACTTAATAGATAGCTACAAAATATTTCACCCTAACACAAAAAGAATATACCTTCTTCTCAGCACCCAATGGAACCGTCTCTAAAATCAACCATATGCTTGGTCACAAAGCAAATTTCAAATGATACAAAAAAATTGGAATACCTCCTATATTTTATTGGACCACCATGGCTTAAAGTTAGATTTCAACAACAAAAATTACAGAAAGCCTACAATCTAATGGAAACTGAAAAATGCCCAAAAGAACCACCAACGGGTAAAGAACGAAATTAAAAATTTCCTAGAATTCAATGAAAACAAATGTACAACATACCCAAACTTATGGGACACTATGAAAGCAGTGCTAAGAGGAAAATTCATAGCACTAAATGCCCACATAAAGAAGATGGAGAAATATCGTACTAGTGACTTAACAGCACACCTGAAAGCTCTAGAACAAAAAGAAGCAAACTCACACAGGAGGAATAGATGACAGAAAATAATCAAATAGAGGGCTGAAATCAATAAAATAGAAACAGAGAAAAATATAAAGGATCAATGAAACAAAGAGTTGGTTCTTTGAGAAAATCAACAAGATAGACAAGCCATTATCCAAATTAACCAAAAGGCAGAGAAAAAATATCCAAATTAACAATATCAGAAATGAAAAGGGAGACATAACAACTGACAATGAGGAAATCCAGAGAATCATCAGGTCATACTTCAAAAACCTGTACTCCACAAAATTGGAAAATCTGAAAGGAATGGACAATTTTCTGGATAGGTACCATATACCAAAGTTAAATCAAGACCAGATAAACTATTTAAATAGACCAATAACAACTAAGGAAATAGAAACAGTCAGAAGTCTCCCAACCAAAAAAAGCCCAGGACTAGATGGTTTCAGTGCAGAATTCTACCAGATTTTTGAAAGAAGAGCTAACACCAACACTCTTCAAATTGTTCCACACAATAGAAACAGAAGGAACATTACCAAACTCTTTTTATGAGACTACAGTTATCTTGATACCTAAGCCACAAAAAATGCAACAAAGAAAGAGAATTACAGATTAATCTCTCTCATGAACACTGATGCAAAATTACTCAATAAAATATTGGCAAACTGAATCCAATAACACATCAAAACAATTATCCACCATGACCAATTAGGCTTCATCCCAGGGATGCAAGGATGGTTCAACATATGAAAATCTCTCAAGGTAGTACACAATATAAACAAACTGAAAGAAAAAGAACACATGATCATCTCAGTAGATGGTGAAAAAACCTTAGACAAAATCCAACACCCCTTCATGATAAAGGTTCTACACAGATTAGGAATACAAGGAACATACTTAAACATAATAAAGGCAATTTACAGCAAGCTGACAGCCAAAACCAAATTAAACAGAGAGAAACTCAAAGCGATTCCATTAAAATCAGAAACAAGACAAGGTTGTCCACTCTCCCACTATTTAATCAATATAGTACTTGAAGTTCTAGGTAGAGCAATAAGACAACAAAAGAGAGATCACGGGGATAGAAATTGGAAAGGAAGAAGTCAAACTTTCACTATTTGCAGACAATATGATAGTATACATAAATCATCCCAAAAATTCTACCAGGGAACTTCTACAGCTGATAAACTCTTTCAGTAATGTGGCACGATATAAGATTAGAAAAAAAAAAGTCAGTAGCCCTCCTATATACAAATGATAAATGGGCCGAGAAAGAAATAAGAGAAACATCACCCTTTACAATAGCCACAAATAATATAAAATACCCTGGAGTACTCTAACTAAGCAAGTTAAAGATCTGTATGATAAGAATTTTAAGAAGAAAGTAATCTAAGAAGATATCAGAAAATGGAAAGATTCCCCCATGCTCATGGATAGGTAGGATTAACACAGTAAAAATGGCAATCATTCCAAAAACATTCTACAGATTTAATGAAATCCTCATCAAAACCCCAACACAATTCTTCACAGACTTGGAAAGAACAATATTTAACTTCATATGGAAAAACAAAAAAACCCAGGATAGCTAAAAGAATCCTGTATAATAAAGCAACCTCTGGAAAAATCACAATCCCTGACCTCAGCTCTACAATAGAGTTATAGTAATAAAAATTGCTTGGTACTGGCATAAAAACCAACATGTGGACTAATGAAAATGAAATCGAATTAAAGACTCTGACATTAATCTGCACACCTATGAACATATGATTTTTGACAAAATGCCAAAACTGTACAATGGAAAAAAGAAAGCATATTCAACAAATGATGCTGGCATAACTGGATATCAACATGCAGAAGATTACAAATAAATCCATATCTGTCATTATGCACAAAACTCAAGTCCAAGTGGATCAAAGACTTCAACATAGATCCAGTTACACTGAACTTGAGATAAGAGAAAGTAGGTAGACTTGAATGCATTGGCACAGGAGGCCACTTCCTAAATATAACACCAGTAGCACAGACACTGAGAGTAACAGTTAATAAAGGGAACCTCCTGAAATTGAGAAGCTTTTGTAGGGCAAAGGAGACAGTCCATAAGACAAAATGACAGCCTGCAGAATGAGAAAAGATCTTCACCAACCCCACATCTGACAGAGGGCTGATCTCCAAAATATATAAAGAATGAAAAAAATTAGACATCAAAATGTAGAAGGCTGCAAATAGATCCATATCTGTCACCGTGCACAAAACTTAAGTCCAAGTGGATCAAGGACCTCAACATAAATCCAGCTACTCTGAACCTGCTAGAAGAGAAAGTAGGAAGTAGTCTTGAACACATTGGCATAGGAGATCGCTTCCTAAATATAACACCAGTAGCTCAGACACTGAGAGAAACAATCAATCAATGGGACCTCTTGAAACTGAGAAGCTTTTGTAGAGCAAAGGATACAGTCAACAAGGCAAAGCAGCAGCATACAGAATGGGAAAAGATCTTCACCAACCCCACATCTGACAGAGGACTGATATCCAGAATATATAAGGAACTCAAGAAATTAGACATCAAAACGACCAACAGTCCAATTAAGAAATGGGCTAGAGAACTAAACAGAGAATTCTCAACAGAGGAAACTCAAATGGCTGAAAGACAATTAAGGAATTGCTCAACATCCCTAATCATCAGGGAAATGCAAATCAAAACAACTCTGAGATACCACCTTACACCTGTCAAAATGGCTAAGATCAAAAACACTGAAGACACCTTATGCTGGAGAGGATGTGGAACTAGGGGAACTCTCCTCCACTGCTGGTGGGAATGCAAGCTTGTACAACCACTTTAGAAATCAATATGGCGCTTTGTTGGAAAATTGGGAATCAATCTCCCTCAAGATCCAGCTATACCACTCTTGGGCATACACCCAAGAAATGCTCAATCATACCACAAGAGCGCTTGCTCAGCTATGTTCATATCAGCATTGTTTGTAATAGCCAAAACCTGGAAACAACCTAGATGCCCTTCAACTGAAGAATGGATAAATAAATTATGGCACATATACACAATGGAATACTACTCAGCAGAGAAAAACAATGACATCATGAGGTTTGCAGGCAAATGGATGGATCTAGAAAGAATCATCCCGAGTGAGGTAACCCAGACTCAGAAAGACAAATATGGTATGTACTCACTCATAGGAGGATGCTAGATGTGGAACAAGGATGACTGGACTGCTACTCACATCAGCAGTGAGGCTACCTGGAAAACAGGACCCCAAGATAGACACAGGAATCACCCAATGACAGAGAAATGGCTGAAATCTACATGAACAACCTGGGCACAAGTGGGAGTAATGAAGGGAGAGAGTTGAGAGAAAGCGAGCCTGTGGGATCGGGAGATCCCAGCTGGATCAAGAACAGAGAGGGAGAATAAGGAATAGGAGACCATGGTAAATGAAGACCACATGAGAAAAGGAAGAAACAAATTGCTAAAGAGGCCCACAGAAATCCACAAAGATACCCCCACAATAGACAGCTGGCAATGGTCGAGAGACAGCCCGAAATGAGCTACTCTGGTGATGAGATGACCAAATACCTTAATAGTCATGCCAGAAACCCCATCCAAGGACTGAGGAATCTGGAAGGAGAGATCCACGGCTAGGCCCCAGGTGGAGCTCTGGGAGTCCAATTAGCGAGAAAGAGAAGGGTTTATATGAGCGAGAATTGTTGAGACCAAGGTTGGATAAAGCACAGGGACAAATAGCCAAACGAATGGAAACACATGAACTATGAACCAAAGGCTGAGGGGTCCCCAACTGGATCAGGCCCTCTGGATAAACAAGACAGTTGATGGGACCGGGTCCTGTCCTCAGTGCATGAACTGGCAGTTTTCAACCTGGGGCTTATACAGGGACACTTGGCTCAGCCTGAGAGGAGGGGACTGGACCTGCCTGGACTGAATCTACCAGGTTGAACTCAGTCCTTGGGGGAGTCTTTGCCCTGGAGGAGATGGGAATGGGGGGTGGGCTGGGGGAAGGTAGGGGGGTGGGAGGGGGAAGAACAAGGGAATCCGTGAGTGATATGTAAAATTAAATTTAATAAATAAATTTAAAAAATGAAAAAAAATACTGAATCATCCAATTAAAAATGGGTTACAGATAAACAGAGAATTCTCAACAGAAGAATCCCAAATGGCTGAAAGACATTTAAGGAATTGCTCAACATCCTTAGTCATCAGGGAAATGCAAATCAAAAGGACTCTGAGATGTCATCTTACACCTGGCAGAATGGCTATGATTAAAAACAATGAAGACAGCTTATGTTGGAGTGGATGTAAGAGCTAGGGGAACACCCCTCCACTATTGGTGGGAATGCAAACTTGTAAGGCCATTTTGAAAATCAGTATGGCTGTTTCTCAGAAAATTGGGAATCAATCTTCCTCAAGATCCAGCTATACCACTCTTGGGCATTTACCCAAGGAATGCTGAACCACACCACAAGGACACTTGCTCAACTATCTCATAGCAGCATTATTCATAACAGCTACAACCTGGAAACAACCTAGATGCCCCTCAACTGAAGAATGGATAAAGGAAATGTGGCACATATACACAATGGAGTACTAGTCAGCAGTAAAAAAAAAAACAAAACAAACAAAAAAACAAACAAAAAAAACAATGATATCATGAAATTTGCAGGCTAATGGATGGAACTAGAAAATATCATCCGAAGTACGGTGACCCAGACACAGAAGGACAAACACTGTATGTACTCACTTATACGTCGATACTAGATGTAAAGCAAAGAATATCCAGACTACAACCTACAGCTCCAGAGAAGCCAGCTAACAAGGAGGACCCTAAGACAGCCCAGTGAAGGAGAAATAGATGAGATTTACACGACCAAACTGGGGGTAGAGGGGAATGGAGGGTAAGTAATGGGGGATGAGAACATAAGGACATGGGAGGTTCGAGCCAAAACAGGGACAAAGTGGAAGAGCAAGGAATGAGATACCATGATAAATGAAGAAATCATGGGAATAGGGAGAAACAGTGTACAAGGGAATTTTCCAGGAATCCACAAGGAGGACACCCCCACTCCCCACCCACCCTCCCACCCCCGCTTAGACTAGTAGCAATAGTCAAGAGGGTGCCTGAACTGGTCCACTCCAGTAACCAGATCAATGAATACCCTCCCTGTCATGATAGAGCCTTCATCTAGTGACTGATGGAAACAGACACAGAGATCCACAGCCTGGCACCAGTCAGAGCTCCAAGAGTCCAATCGATGAGAGAGAGAGAGGAGGGATTCTATAAGCAAGGGACACTGAGATCATGATGGGAAAACTTACAGAGACGGCCAGCAAAACCAGTGGAAATCCATGAACTATGGATCAAAAGCTGTGGAGCACCATGGGATTGGACTAGGCTCTCTGGATATGCAAGATGGTTGTTTACCTTGAACTTTTTGGTGGTCCCCAGGCAGGGGGATCAGGATCCGTCCATGGTACATGAGTGGGATTTTTGGAGCCTAGTGCCTAAGGTGTGACACCTTGTGCAGCCTTGGTGCAGAGAGGGGGTGCTTGGAACTGCCTCAGCTGAATGTACTAGGCTCTGCTGACTCCCCTTGGGAGACCCTGACCTGGAGGAGGTGGTAATGGGGGAAGGTTTTGGGGGAGAAGGCTGGGGAGCAGGAAGAGGGAGGAAGGGGGATCTGTGATTGGTGTGTAAAATAAACAGAAAATTTCTTAATAATAATAATAATAATAATAATACACTAGTCATGATTAATTTAAAATAGCTTTGTGTAATTTTAACCATGCAAGTGAAAGACCTGTATGATAAGAACTTCAAGTCTTTGAAAAAAGAAATTGAAGAAGATATCAGAAAATAGAAAGCTCTCCCATGTTCATGGATTAACATAGTAAAAATGGCCATCTTATGAAAAGAATTCCATGGATCAGTACAATTACATTCAAAATTCCAACACAATTCTTATAGAAAAGGAAAGAACAATACTCAAATTCATATGGTTCTGGGGTCTAGCCTTGGCTCGGGTTCAGGTCCTGAGGCAGGTAATGGGTGTTGGTGTAAAGAAAACTTCTGACCACCAAGTGGATTGCACTCAAGTGGCCCTGAATAGCTCAAGCCATCTTTATTTATACTTAAACAGAGTTTTTCTTACCAGAGTTACATGAACAACTTTATTAATGGCTCCTATTTTTGACTTTTAAGGAATCCATCATATTTTAAGAAATACATCACAGTCATTATAAACACCCCCATTGTCCTGCTTTATGATTCCCTAAATACCCTTTCCCACTCCCTGCATAACCGTATTCTAGACACAGACAGAGTTCATCATTTTTGCAGCTTAACTAAATATCGAGCCAGACACTTCCTGCTCTTGCTGCATTTATGTCAGCTGGCAGATACTTGCAGTTATAAAGTTAAAAAGTAATAGACATGGGTGCAATGCTTTAATGACAACAATGTTCAAATCAAACAATTCTTTCACTCTGCAAGATAGGCTTTTATGTAGTTCCCTTTTCTACAAGAGGGTCCCATGTCTCGATCTGTCTCTAAAAGGCAGACTTTCATAAAGCACTCTTTCCCCATCTCACTACACCACACTTCTTTCACCAATTTAAGTTCTTGTGTATGATTAAAAAAATAGATTTTCCATCCCATATCTTATATTGCATTTTTTTCATTAGGTCTTACTAGATGCTATCATTTATTCTATATGCTTGGTGTCCAGGGAACTTACTCCCAACAGTTGGTACCATTTGTATTCCTGAGTCTTTCCCCATATTCTGTATATGCATGCCTTACTTTCCTTTCCAGAACTGTGAGACGTAGTTAATGTTCCAAGTGTTGTTTTCTCATATGTACCTGTCTCTATTCAGTCAGTAAAGTTTCCAGGATTAGGAGTTGTAGTTAGTAATTCCAGATAAGAGATTTGAGAAATATTAGCCCCCTGTTGAATCTTAGGGGGGAAAATATTGAGAAATAACAGAATTTCCAAGAAAAAATGACAGTTGTTGCATGTGTGACTGACAAAATAAAACTAAAAACTACCCAAAGAATCAACAATATAATAAGATAGAAAGGACTCTGCAAGCTGCACAAAGTTTGCAAATTTCTACACTGTCCCATGGACTACTGGTCCTTGGGAAGTGATAGTTCATTTCCACAGGTGCCTTGCTCTGGGGTAACCCATAGTCATATGGACAGGTAGTTATATGTTGATCTGAGACTAGGCTTCAAGATTCCCAACAATATGGAAAAACAAAAGATAGCTACTACAATCCTGTATAATAAATGAAGTCCTGGAGGTACTACCATCCCTGATTTCAAGGTCTGCTACAGAGCTACAGTAACGAAAATCTCATGATGTAGGCATAAAAACAGACAGGTTGACCATGGAATCAAATAGAAGACCTAGACATAAATCCATACACCTAAAGATACCTGATTTTTGACAAATAAGCCAAAATTATTCATTGGAAAAAAGAAAGCATCTTCAACAAATGGTGTTGATCTAACTGGATTTTGGCATGTAGAAGAATGTAAAGAGATCCATATCTATCACCCTGTACAAAACTCAAGTCCAGTTGGATCCAAGATCTCAATATAAAACTAGGTACACTGAACCTGACAGAAGAGAAAGTGGAGAATAACCTTGAATGCACTGGCACAAGAGACAACTTCCTGAATAGAACACCAATTGCAAGGTCACCGAGATCAACAATTAGTAAATGAGACCTTATGAAACTGAAAAGCTTCTGTAAGGCAAAGGACACCATCAAAAGGACAGTCAAACTAAAGAATGAGAAAAGATCATCAATCCCAATTCTAACAGAGGGATAATTTCCAAAATATATAAAGAACTCAAGAAACTGGATATCAATAAACCAAATAATCCATTTTTAAAAATGGGGTACAGATCTAAACAGAGAATTCTCAACTGAGGAATCTTAAATGGCAGAGAAACACTTAAAGAGATGTTCATCGTCCTTAACTATTAAAAAAGTGCAAATCAAAATGACTCCGAGATTCTATCTTACACCTGTCAGAATGACTAAGAACAAAAACACAAGTGACAGCTCATGTTGGCGAAGATGTGCAGCAAGGGGAACACTCCTCCACTGCTGGTTGTGCTGGTTTGAAAGAAAATAGTCCCCGAAGGCAGTGGCACTAATAGCAAGTGTGACCTTGCTGAAGTAGGTGTAGTCTTGTAGGAGTAAATGTGTCACTGTGGAGGCAGACTTTGAGGTCTGGCACAAGCCATGCCCAGTGAGACAGTTGCTTCCTGTTCTATTTGGATCAAGTTGTAGCCAGCACCATGTCTGCTTGCATGCTGCCATGTCCTGCCATGATGATAATGGATTAAACCTCTGAAAATGTAAGCCACACCAATGAAATGTTTTTCCTTTTGAAGAGTTGCCATGGTCATGGTGTCTCTTCACAACAACAAATCCCTATCTAAGACACTGGTGGGAGTACACATTTGTACAACCACTTTGGAAATCAATATGGCAGTTCCTCAGAAAATTGGGAATCAACCTACCTCAAGACCCAGCTATACTACTCCTGGGCATACACCCAAAGGGTGCTCCACCATACCATAAGGACACTTGCTCAACCATGTTCATTGCAGCTTTATTAGTAATAGCCAGAAACTGGTACAAATTAGATACTCGTCTACTGAAGAATAGATAAAGAAAATGTGGTACATTTATACAATGGAGTATAATTCAGCTGTTAAAAACAATGACATCATGAAATCTGCTGGCAAATGGATGGAACTAGAAAATATCATTCTGAGTAAGGTAACCCAGACCCAGAAAGACAAACATGGTATGTACTCAGTTATAAGTAGATATTAACTGTAAACTAAAGGATAACCATGCTACAATTCACAGACTCAGAGAAGAGAAGTAATAAGGAGGACTCAAGGGGGGGACATGTGACTCACTGTGAAAGGGAAACAGAATAGACATCACAGGTGGAATGGTGGCATAGGACCAGGAAGGATCAGGTGAGGGAAGGATGAAGGGACAGAATACTGGGAAAGACAACTAAAATATGGGGTATCTCTGGGAAGAGCTAGAAACCTAGTGCAATGGAAACTCTGAGACTCTATGAGGGTAACCCTAGCTAACACTCCTAGTAATGGGGAATATGGAGCTTGAACTGGCCATCTCCTGTAACCAGGTAAGATTTTCAGTGGATGGATTAGACCTCAACCCAGACACATAACCTTCAACCTGCAATTTGCCCTGCCTACAAGATATTCTGGGATAAAGGAGGCACAGAAATTATGGGAAGGGCCAACCTATGACTGATGAAGCTTGAAACTCATATGATAAGAGGAAGACTATCCCTGACACTGCCTGGAGGGCCAGGACTCAGAGGCTGGATAGCCAAAGACCTAGAATACAACAAAACGTGGCTGGCAAAAAATAGTCAGTGAAATTATTCTTAATGATATTCTGCTATGCTCATAGATTGGTGCCTAGCCCAATTGCCATCAGAGAGGCTTCCTCCAGCAACAGATGGAAACAGATGCAGAGAACCAAAGCCAAACATTAGGCAGAGCTTGGGGAATCCTCAAGAAAGGGAAGAAGGATTGTGAAAGCCGAAGGGGCTAAGGACACCACAAGAAACCCCACAAAATCAACTAGCCTGGGTTCACAGACTCACAGAAACTGAACCAACAACCAGAGAGCTTGCATGGGACTGACCTAAGCCAAGGGAGGGCACATGAATCTCACTGTGAAGGGGAAATAGACTAGACATCACCATTTGCTAAGGGAAGGGGTTTGGATGGGAGGGTGGGGATGGGCACAGGAGGGAACTTGTTGGGGAAGAATAGAGGAAGAGAATACTGGGAGAGACAACTGGAATGTGGTTGGGGGCATCTTTGTTATAAGATAGAAACCTAGTGCAATGGAAATGCCCAGGAATCTATAAGGATGACACTCCTAGCAATGGGGGATATGAAGTCATATCCTGTAACCAGGCAAGACTTCCAGTAGAGGGATTGGGATACCAACCCAGCCACAAAACAGTCAACCCACAGTTTGTCCTGCCTACAAGATGTGCTAGGGTAAAGGTGGTGTAGAAATTGTGGGAGTGACCAACCAATGACTGGCCCAAGTTGAAACCCATACCGTAAGAGGGAGCTCATCCCTGAGGGCCAGAACTCAGAGGTACAATGCCCCAGGGACCTAGGATAGAACCAAACATGACGGGGAAAAAAGTCAGTGAAATGATTCCTAATGATATTCTGCTACACTCCTAGACTGGTACCTAGTCTAACTGTCGTAAGAGAGGCTTCAGTCATCTAGTAACTGATAAAAACAGATGCAGACCCACAGCCAACATTAGGTGGAGCTGGGGGAATTCTGTGAAAGAGGGGGAGAAAGAATTGTAGGAGCCAGTGGGGTCAAGGAAAGGACACCACCACAAAAACCACAGAATTAACTAACTGGACTCATAGATGTTCACAGAGACTGAAACAACAACCAGGGAGCCTACATGGGACAGACCTAGGCCCTTTGCATATATGTTACAGTTGCGTAACTTGGTCTTCTTGTGGGACTCCTAACAGTTGGAGCAGGGGCTGTCTCTAACTCTGTTGCCTGTTTTGGGGATGCTTTCCTCCTACTGGTTTGTCCTGTCCAACCTTAATAGGAGAGGAGGTGCCTAGTCTCACAGCAACTTGGTATATTTGGCTGATGTCCATGGGAGTCCTACCCTTTTCTGAAGTGAAACAGAAGAGGAGTGGATGTGGAGGTGGGGCTTAGGGACTGGGAGGAGGGAAGGGAGACTGTGGTCAGAATGTAAAAACATAAAAATGATTAAATAAACAACAACAACAAAATGGGTCAAGACAGATGTTAAGAAAGGAAGTAAATACTTTCTGGAATTGAATGAAAATGAACACACAACATACCCAAGCCTATGGGACACAATGAATGTGGTTCTAAAGGGGTAAGTTCATAATACTAAGTATCTACATAAAACAAAACAGAAAATCCAGACAGATATCAAATAAGCAACTTAACATCCCACCCAATAGATCTAGAACAAAAAGAAAAAAAAGCACCCCAAAGGAATAGATAGTAAGAAATAATCAAATGCAGGTTAAAAATCAGTATAATTTAGAAACAAACAAAAATACAAAAAAAATCAATGGAATGAAAAGTTGATATTTTGATAAAAAATTAATGAATTTGATGAACCCTTAGCCAAATTAACTAAAAGACACCGAGATGCTGTGGGATAATGCCCTTGTATGCTGGTTTAATAAAATGCTGATTGTCCAGTAGCTAGGCAGGAAGTCTAGGCAGGGCCAGCAGAAGAGGAGAATGCTGGAAAGAAGAAGGCTGAGTGAGGAGTTGCCAGCCAGACACAGAGGAAGCAAGATGACAAGGCAGAACTGAGAAAAGGTACCAAGCTACATTGCTAAACATAGATAAGAATTATGGTTAATTTAAGTATAAGAGCTAGTCAATAAATAAGCCTGAGCTAATGGCCAAGCAGTTATAAATAATATTAAGCCTCTGTATGTTTGTTTGGGTCTGAGTGGCTGCAGGACCAGGCGGGACCAGAGAATCTTCCAACTACACAGAGAAAAGATCCAAATTAATAAAATCAGAGACAGAAACGGTGCTATCACAACAGACACTAAGAAAATCTAGAGAATCATATGGACATATTTTAAAAATCTATATTCCATCAAATTTAAGTCAAGATCCAAAAAGCAATGTAAGCAGATGTATAATCCATAATGAAATAGATACAGTAAGTAAAAGTCTCCCAACAAGGAAAAGCTCAGGGCCAGGTGGATTTAGAGCAGAATTCTACCAAAGTTTTAAAGAATAATTAACACAAACATTCCTCAAATTACTTTGCAAAATAGAAAGAGAAGGAACATTGTACAGTTCTTATGAGACCACAGTTACTCTGATACCTAAGCCATATAAAGACTCAACAACAACAAAAACAGAATTATAGAACAATCTACACCGTGAACATACATGCAAAAAATAATATAATACTTGCAAACCAAATATAAAAACACATCAAGATCATTATCCCAGAGATGCAGCAATGATTCAACATACGTAAATCAATAAATGTAATCCACCATATAAACAGACTAAAAGACAAAAACCACGTGATCATTACATTAGATTCAGAAAAGGCCTTTGACAAACATCAACAACAAAACAAAACAAAAAAAACAGCCCCTCAGTGTGGTGTTGTATTGTGTACCCTAATAAATTTGCCTGAAGATCAGAGAACAGAACAAGCCACCAGATTAAACACAGAAGCCAGGCAGTACTGACACACATCTTTAATCCTAGCACTCCTCCTACATGGATCTCTGTGAGTTCAAAGCCACCCTGGACCACAGGAGATTGACTCAGTCTAGGAGAGAAACAGAGCCAGGTAGTGGTGCACACACCTTTAATTCCAGTACTTGAGGGTCACATATCTTTAATTCCAGCACTAGGAGAGTTGAGACAGGAAATAATATGGTTGGGTGGAGAAAGGTATATAAGGCGAGGGGAGACAGGAACTAAAGTCTTTCAGCTGAGGACAGCTTTTCACGTTGAGAAGTCTTAGAGGTAAGAGGTGGCTTGTTCCTTTGTCTCTCTGATAAAAGACAAAGTGGAGAACAGCCTTTTTTGGGGAACTAATTGGTACAGAAAAGGACTTGGTGACCAGAATATTGATAGCAAAGGCACTAAGAACAATAATTAACAAATATTACCACATGAAATTGAAAATTTTCTGAATAGCAAAGGACACTATCATTTTGACAAAGTGGCAGGCTACAGAATGGGATTTTTTTTTTTTTTTACCAATTACACATCTGATAGAGGGCTAATATACAAAATATATAAAGAACTCACAAAACCAGACATCAGGAAAACAAACAGCCCAATTAAAAATGGGGTCCAAATGTAAAGAATTCTTGAGAGGAAACTCAAATGGCTGAGAAGCACTTAAAGAAATGTTTAACATTGTGTGTAATCAGGGATGCAAATCAAAACTACTTTGAGATTTCATCTTATACCAGTCAGAATGGTCAAGATTTTATAAATAAGAACCTCTCATCTCATGCTGGCAAAGATGTGGAGCAAGGAGAAGACTCATCCACTGATGGTGGGAGTACAAATTGTACAAGATTGAACATACTCAAAGGACACTTCACCACACTGTAGGAATGCATGCTCAATGACATTTATTAATGATCTATATTCATAAAAGCCAGACATTGAAAACAGCCTAGATGTCTGTAAAAGGATGAATTGATAAAGAAAATGTATGTTTACACAGTGGAATATTATTCAGCTGTTTAAATAATGAAATGGTGAAATTCTCAGGTAAATGAATGGAGCTAGAAAAAAATCATTCCTAGTTAAGCAACTCAGATTCAAAAAGACAAATATGGTATGTATTTGCTTATATGTGGATAATGGATCTTAAGTCTTTAGGAAGCAAACTGTAATCTGAAGAATGACAGAGGTTAAGTTTAGAATAAAGGACAAGGTAAGATGGATGGATTTCCCGAAATGGATTAAATACATAGTTTATGAATGGACAAAGGAGGGAGAAACTGGAACATGAGGACCAAGCATGGAGTGGAGAAATAGGAGAAAGAAGGAAGTATGGGGAGGGGCAACTAAAACTAAGAGCTATTTAAAGGCACAGATTAACATTAATTCATAAGAGCGGGTGATTTCAGTACTCCAATTTCTCCAAAAGACTGGTCGTCCAGACAAAAATTAACAGAAACATTGGAATTATTTGATATCATATATCAAATAGATTTAACAGATATCTACAGAATAAGTCATTCAAAAACCAAATAGAATACACATTCTACTCATCAGCAAATGGAAGCTTTTCTAAAGTAGACCATATTTTAGGACACAAAGCAAATCTTTAGGAATTAAAAAAGTTTGAAATAACTCCTGTATTCCATCTGACCATAATGTAATAAAACTTAAAACTGACGGTAAACAAATCATAGAAAATACACAAATTCATGAAAGTTAAACAATTCACTGCTGACTGGTGAACTGATAAAAGAAGAAATCAGCCGGGCGGTGGTGGCGCACGCCTTTAATCCCAGCACTTGGGAGGCAGAGCCAGGCGGATCTCTGTGAGTTCGAGGCCAGCCTGGGCTACCAAGTGAGTCCCAGGAAAGGCGCAAAGCTACACAGAGAAACCCTGTCTCAAAAAACAAACAAACAAACAAAAAAAAAAAAAGAAAAAAAAAAGAAGAAATCAATAAAGAAATAAAAAATTTCCTTGAAGTAAATGAAAATAGTCAATACAACAATGCTTCTGGAACATGGTAGGAAACAGTCCAGAAAGGGAAGTTTATAACTCTGAGTGCCTACACTAGAAAGTCAGAATCAGGACAATGAATGACAATGAGACAACTCAAAAAATTGAAAGAACAAGACCAAACTGAATTGTAGCATGAATCTTAAAAGTTCTTATTAATAAAATCAAACCCGAGGCGAGTTATTGGGGTCCATGCTGGTAGATCAGAGAGACAGAACAAGCCACAGCTAATCTCACCTGCTCAACTTCTCAGCTGGTCTTGTTTCCTCAGACTGGAAGCTTCTGTGTCCTCATCCCAATAGCTCTCAGCTGAACTGCTGCTGGAAAGCCTGAAGCTTAACCAGCCACATGCTTAACCAGCCAAATGCTTCTAGTTTCTGGTCCTCACGCCTTATATATCTTTCTGCTTTCTACCACCACTCCCTGGGATTAAAGGCTGGCTTTCTGGGATTAAAGGCGTGTATCACCATGCTTGGCTTTTTCCAATGTGGCCTTGAACTCACAGAGATCCAGAGGGATTTCTATCTCTGGAATGCTAGGATTAAAGGTGTGAGTGCCACCATTTTCTAGCCTTTGTATCTAGTGGCTGTCTGTTCTCTGACCCCAGATAAATTTATTAGAGTACACAATATTTTTGGGAACACAATACCACCACACTAACCCATCAGACAACAATATATGAGAAAAGCCTGAGCAAAAAAGCAATAAAATAGAAACAATAAAAACAATATAAAGAAGTGACAAATTTAATCCCTGGTACTTTGAGAAGATAAATCCTATTGACAGACCCTTAGCCCTACAAATCAAAATAAAGGGAGGGCCTAAATTAACAGAATCAGAAATGAGCAGGAAAACATTAAAACAGATATCAAAGAAAATTCAGAATAGTATAATGAAGTACTTTAAAAACCTGTACTCCATTAAGTTGGAAAATCTAAAAGAAATGGATATATTTCTAGATTCATGCAAACCAAAAAGTTAAACCAAGAAAAATCAAACAACCTAAACAGATCCATAAAAAATGAGAGGATTGAAATAGTAATAAAGAGCCTTCCAGCTCAAAAACCATCCAGGGCCAGATGGATTCACAGCAGAACTTTTCTAGACTTTCAAAGATGATCTACATCCAAATCTTCTTAAAGTATTTTTAACAAGTAGAAAAAGAATGAACACTCCTAAATTACTCCTGCAAAGCCAGTATCATTCTAATAGTAAAACCAGATAAAGATTCAACAATAAAAACAAAACTATAGGCCAATATCCCAGATGAAAATCCACTAAAAAATATTCAGTAAAATGCTTGAAAACAGAATACAGACATGTATTAAACAAATTATTTACAATGACCAAGGTCGCTTTACCCTTGAAGTGCAAAAATGGTTCAATTTAAGAAAGTCAATAAAATTAATATACCACACAAACTGACTTAAACACAAAAATCACATGATCATCTCAAAAGATATAGAAAAACCTTTGACAAAATCCAAATCCTTCATGATAAATATCCTACTGATATTTATGTAAGACTAGAAGGATCATATCTCAACATAATAACAGCAATATATGAGAAACCAATAGCTAACATCATTCTAAATGGAGGAAAACTTGAAGCAATTTGACTGAAGCCAGGAAAGACACAGAGTTGTTCATCATCCCCACTTCTTTTCAATATTGTGCTTTAAATACTAAAGGCAAGAGAAGGGAACCCAAGGGATACAAATAAGGAAAGAAGTCAAACTACATTTATTTGCAGACGACATGATAGTATTCATTAAAGATCCCAAAAATTCTATTAGAAAACTATTAGAAACAATAATTAAGTTCATCAATGTGGGAAGATAATCAACATGTATCAAGCAATAGCTTCTCTATACACAAACAGAGAAGAAGATCATGAACATACTACAATTCACAATAGCCTGAAAGAATATAAAACACCTACAATAAACCTAACCACAGAAGTGAAGGACTTTGACAATGCAAACTAAACCTCTGAAGAGAGAAAGACTAGAAAATGGAAAGACATCTTTTGCTCATGAACTGACAGCATTAATATTGTGAAAATGACCATTTTATCAAGCCTTTTGCATATTCAATGCAATCGCAATCAAAATCCCCATCTTCATTCTTCACAGAAATAGAAAACAAAAGCTATCTGAAAACTCATAAAGACACAGAAAAGACTCCATATAGCTAAACAATTTGGAGCAAAAAAAATGTTGGATTACAATTCAAGACTAAGGTATATTACAGAGCCATAATAATAAAAACAATATGGTATTGACATAAAAAGTAGACCAACTAGACAAAATTGAAGACTCAAACATGAATACATGTAACTTCAGCTATTTTATATTTGACAAAGATGCCAAAAACATAAGCAGGAGAGGAGAAAGTATCTTCAACATATGGAGCTGGGAAACTGGGTATACAAATACAGATGAATGAAATTAGGTACTTATATATCACTTTGCACAAAAACTAACTCCAAATGGATCAAAAAGCTACACATGAAACATGACGCACCAAAACTACTAGAAGAAAAATAGGCAGTACTCTACATGATCTAGGTGTAGGAAAGGACTTTCTAAATAGGATTTCATTTGTTAAAGAATTAAGGTCAACAATTGACAAGTAAAACAAAAAAAATTTTGTACCAAAAAAGAAACAATCAACCAGGTGAAGAATAAGCCCATAGAATGGGAGATTCTCTTTATCAGATATGCATCTGACACAGAATTAATATCCAGAATATATAGATAACTCATAAGACAAAGATTAATATAGTAAAATATTTTAAGGTGTATTGCATTTGTTTAACTCTGTGAAGTTGTGTTATTGTGTCTGTATAAAACATCTGATAGTCTAATAAAGAACTGGCCAATAGCAAGGCAAGAAAAAGGATAGGCAGGCCTGGCAAGCAGAGAGTATATATAGAAAAAGAAAACTGAAAGGAGGGATCTAAGATCTAGAAGGAGCCAAAGAAGGGGAGGACATCAGGGGCCAGCCACCTAGCTACACAACCAGCTAGCCATGGAATAAGAGAAAGATTTGTGGAAGTAAGAGAATGGGAAAAACCCGGAGGCAAAAGGTAGTCAGGATAATTTAAGTTAAGAAAAGCTGTCAAGAAACTAAACCAAGGCTGGGCATTTATAATTAAGAATAAGCCTCCATGTGTGGATTTATTTGGGAGCTGGGTGGGGGGCCTCCCAAAAGACAAAAGACCCAAAACCCCTAACAACAGACTAAAGTAAATGACACATTTAAAACATGGACCTGGTACCTAAACAGAGAGTTTTCAAAAGTAAAAAATCTCTAAGAAAAATCCCCTGCCCCCTAAAAAATGTTTATCATCTTTAGCAGTAAGGGAAATGCAAGTTAAAATAGCTTTAAGATTTCATTTTACCTCAGTCATAATGGCTGAGGTAGTTTGAATAAGAATGTCCCTCAGGCTCATATATCAGAATGCTTAGTAATCACAGAGTGGCACTATTTGAGGATTAGAAAGATTAGGAGATGTAGCCTTGTTGGTGAAGGTGTGCCCTTGTTGAAGGAGGAAGTGTGTCACTGGGGTGGGCTTTGAGGTTTCAAAAGTCCACGATAGACTCAGGATCTCCCTCCCTCCTCCTCCATCCCGACCTCCTCTCACACCTCTCTGCCTACAGATCAGAATATAACTCTCAGCTACTGCTAAGCACATGCTCCACATCATAATAGATTAAACCTCTGAAAATTTAAGCAAGACCACAATTTAATGTTTTCAAAGAGTTGCCATGGCTATGGTGTCTCTTCACAGCAACAGAACTAAGACAGAAGTTGGTATTAGGAATGCAGTACTTTTGTGACAGTTCTGACCATGCTGTTGTTCAGAGGAATATGGAAGACTTTGGGAATTTGGACTAGAAAATCAACTGACAATTTAAGGAGAAGGGGCATAGAAGATAGTGCTGAGGGAAATTTGAACTGTGGGTCTCAGCTCAAGAAGTTTCAGAGGGGAAGAACATGAATAAGTGGACTAGAGAATACTCATGATATTTTGGCAAAGTATGTAGCTGGCTTTTGCCCTTGCCTAAAATCTGCCTGAGGCTAAATTGAAGAGTTTTGGATTAACAGTCTTAGAGGAAGAGATTTCATGACAGCCTAGTATTGACTGTGTCATATGGTTATTAGTAGTCACTCTTAGGCATTTCTGTAATGAAAAGTAGCAAGCTGTGTAGTTGGAGGGTTTCTGTGTCCTGGCCTGCCGGCAGTCGGGGCAAATCTCTCCCACTGGTGTCCCCCAAGTAAACACACAGAGACTTATATTGCTTATAAACTGTATGGCTGTGGCAGGCTTCTTGTTATCTGCTTTTATATCTTAAATTAGCCCATTTCCATAAATCTATACCTTGCCATGTGGCTCGTGGTTTACCGGTGTCTTACATCATGCTTCTCACAGTGGCTGGCCGAATCTCTCTCTCCACCTTCCTGTTCCTCGAGTTCTCCTCTCTGCTAGTCCTGCCTATACTTCCTGCCTGGCTACTGGCCAATCAGCATTTTATCAATCAATCATAACAATACATTCACAGCATAGAGAACATTCCATAGCAAAGCTGGACAAAGACAAATACGGGATAGATAGTTTGAGGAAAAATGGTGCTCCAGAAGTGTAAAGGAGTTAAGTTCTGTGCTTAGGAGATAGAATGTTTAAAGAAAGGCCTGATGCTAAATGTAATAAAGGGATTGGTGATCTCAGGGCAAGACCCCACCCAGCTAAGCTTCCAATTTGTAAAAAGTAATTTTTAAAAAAGCTTAAGCAGTGAAGGAAACCAACAACATTAGAAAGCTGATGCAATGTGATGGAAGGAGGGAGCCAAGCTCCAGCCCTAGCAAGCAACTTTGGCCACATAGTTCTGGCTTTAGAGTCAAAGATACAAGAAAGAGGTTGTGGAATTTCCCTCCATTTCTAGAAAAGCCACTGAGGTGAAGCATGTGTCAGGGTGTCCCTGCATGGAGGCCCAGAGAGGCCATTAAGTGAAGCTGTGAAGGCAAAGCCTGGATTGTGTTGGAGACCTTGAGCTGTTAGAAATGCCAGAGTTGTGGGACACCTGCCAAGAAGAGCTGCAGACTGGAAGCAGCCCCAGTCCACAAAGATGAAAGGAGTTGGAGATTTGAAGGGTGCTTAGACATCAGACAGAGAGATGCAGAATTGAGTTTGCTCTGCTGGCTTTCGTTCTTGTTTGTTCTGGTATTTTCTCACTATACTCTCCTTTCTCCCTTCTGGAATGGTACTGTATATTCTGTATGTTGGAAGTATATGACCTGCTTTCTGTTTTTGATTTTACAGGGGGTTCCAGTTAAACAATTGCTGTCAGTCTCAGAAAAGACATTGAATTTTATACTTTTAAATAGTGTTGAGACTGTGATAGACTGGGTGGATTTTTTTTTTTTTTCGAGACAGGGTTCCTCTGTGTAGCTTTGGAGCCTGTCCTGGATCTTGCTCTGTAGACCAGGCTGGCCTCAAACTCACAGTGACCCGCCTGGCTCTGCCTCCCGAGTGCTGGGATTAAAAGCATGCACCACCACCGCCCAGCGACTGTGTGGATTTTTAAAGATGGGCTGAATGCATTTTTGCTTAATGGTAAGGCTACAAGCCTATGATGATAATGAATTAACCTGCTGAAATTTTAAGCAAACTAAATTTAAAATTTAAATGCTTTCTTTTATAAGAGTTGCCTTGGTGGTGGTTTCTCTTCACAGCAATAGAACAGTGACAAAGACAATGGCAAATATTAACAAAAGAACTGACAATAAATGATGGACGGGTTTGGGGAAAAGAGAATCTTCATTCGCTGCTGGTAGGATGGCAACTGGTCTCATGATTATGGAAATCATTGTGGAGAATTCTCAAAAAGCTAAAAATAAATCTTCTATGTGACCCAGCTATACCACCCCTTGACATATACCCTAAGGACTGGGCATACTACTTCATAGGTACTTGCTCAGCCATGTTCATTGCAGCTCTAGTTATAATAGCTAGGAAATGGAAACAAACTAAATGTCTTTCAGCTGATGAATTCATAATGAAAATGTAGTCCATATACAGTATGAAAAACTACTATAAAGCTGTAAAAAATGAAATCATGAAGTTTGCAGGTAAATGGATAGAACTAAAAAGAACATATTGAGTGAAGTAAACCAGACACAGAAAGACAAATGCGCACATTCTCACTCATCTGAGACTCCCAGCTCCAAATCTTCAAATGTGAGTACATACCCTGAAGTAATTTCAGAAACAGGGAAAGTAAAAACAGATCATTGCTGGGATGGGAGCAATAGTGAGGTAATAGCAGGGTACAAGCGATCTGATTGGGGAATGGGGAAAAATGGGTGGGGCTTTAACTAGGGAAGGGAGACGGAGATAAGTGCAGGAGAGGAGATTAACATAACAGTAAAAAGTAAGGTGTCTGGAAAAGTTACAAGGAATCCTACTCTTAACAACCTATGATATAAATAAAAACATAATATATGTATGGCTGTGGATAAATACACACATACAGTTTAAATTAAAGTTTCTCATCTGGGTTGATAATATTCCCTCCAAGAGTCAAGTATCATCTAACAAAAAACCCAACATCAGGAATGAGAAGGCTTCTTTGAGTTGTTGGTTAAGGTTGTCCAAGAGGTTTCCAAACCATTACAATTTATTGCTATTGCCCTTGGATGCTTGACAAGTTTTGAAGGTACATGTCCATTGCTGGAGATACTATGCACTACAGACACATGGCCCAGAGGCCCCTTAACTGGAACTGTTCTGAAACTTCCTCCATGGTCTTAGCTTTCATGGTATCAGAAGTTATAATGCAAGCTTTCAAATCATGGAAGCAACCAATAGGCTCATCCAGTTATGACAACAATGTCCATAAGCCTAAGGGTTCAGTAGTGGCATGCATAATACTTTGGTGGTAATCAACTGCTCTCTAATTCAATTTAAAAAGCACTCAACAAGAGCTAAATCATGCCTGGTACTGGAAACCTGTACAACTTCCAGGCTAGTAAAATCATGGATCTTGGAAAAGAATCTACAACCATCACTTTGCTGGACTAGTATAAACCCTAACCATACTCTATAAATATTTATTGTTATACACACAGATAATTGTAGTCTTCATTCCTCATCAAGAAAAATTCTCTTTGCAATAGATGGAAACAACTATAGAGAATCACAATCAATAATATGCAGAGCTGTGGAGCCCAGCCCCAGTGGATACTTCTACAAAACACTCTCACCTAAGGTTCAGGGAACATTGCAGAAGATGGGGTAGAGAGTTTGTAAAAAACAGAGGATCAGGAAATTTGCTGTGAGAGTGTGTGTTCCAGGAATGTCAGAAGTTACACCCATAGAGTACCTACCACACTGCCTAAACATGAGTGGAAAAGGAACAACAACAATAGACATGCTAAAATTGATGGTGAAAATCCTAGGAGGCTTTGACCTACACAAAACTCTAGGTAACTAATGAGTGCTGAGAATGTGAAAAATAGTCTTCCTGAGGGAAGACCACACCAGTGTTTTATTCAATACCAAATTGTCAACACAAAATGAACTCAATGAAAGGTAAGAGTCCTGTGGGCATGCAGTTCCAACACTACCACCACCCATTGGACCCTGTAACCTACAAAACCCACTCTGCTGCCCAAGTTCATCTGGCACCCATCATCTTCCCCCTGGCCAACCATAACCCACAAAGTCAACAGCCCCTAAAGGCACAAACACCACCTTCACCTATTGGAAGAAGAGCCACTAGAGGCAAAAGCACCACCTGCACCATTTGGAAGAAGAGCAGCTGCTGTGGATATCACTCTATATAAATAAAACACTGATGGCCAGTGACCAGGCAAGAAGTACAGGTGGGACAAAGAGAGAGGAGAATTGGGGAAACAGGAAGAAGCGGGGAGAGCCACTGCAGCCACTGCCAGGAGAAGCAACATGTAAAGACGCCGGTAAGCCACCAGCCACGTGGCAAGGTATAAATTTATAGAAATGGGTTAATTTAAGATATAAGAACAGTTAGGAAGAAGCCTGCCACGGCCATACAGTTTGTATGCAATATAAGTCTCTGTGTTTACTTGGTTGGGTCTGAGCGGCTGTGGGACTGGTGGGTGACAAAGATTTGTCCTGACTGTGGGCAAGGCAGGAAAACTCTAGCTACAAATGGCGCCCAACGGCTCGAGTTTCCACCTTAAACCTGAGAATATTTAATAACCAATTCTAAACAGAGCCAAAACCAGGTTCCTGCTTCTTGTCTCATATGGGCAGCTAGACGCTGCAAAACACAGGTTTGAACACTGGCGGGTTCCTGGCGTGTGCGTTTGACCAACAGTATGGCGGAAATGAGGCATCTGCCAGCGGCACATTAAGCTGTGTGGTAGATTTAGTCTTTACTATTACTTAAAAAAAATAAAAAAAAAAAAGGTTTCTGGGCTACACACTGAGAGACACTGCAGCCACCGCCAGGACAAGCAACATGTAAAGACGCCGGTAAGCCACAAGCGACGTGGCAAGGTATAGATTTATAGAAATGGGTTAATTTAAGATATAAGAACAGTTAGCAAGAAGCCTGCCACGGCCATACAGTTTGTATGCAATATAAGTCTCTGTGTTTACTTGGTTGGGTCTGAGCGGCTGTGGGACTGGCGGGTGACAAAGATTTGTCCTGACTGTGGACAAGGCAGGAAAACTCTAGCTACAAGCAGCCCTCTCCAGCAACATCAGTAGATCCTACAGGCACAAGTGCCACACACACCCACACCAGTTGGAAGAACAGGCACAGGCAAAACCTACACCAGTTGGAAGAACAGACTCTATAGGCACAGGTACAAACCACACCAGTTGTTAGAATACAGCCCATAGACACAAATAAAGCCCACACCAGCCAGGAGAACTGGTTGATATGGTGGATCTAGGCACCCAAACCCCACAAACCTCTGCAAATTAGCTGGATTAAAAATATATATACAAAAAGTAGGTTTTCTAAGTACCAATGAAAAAGAAATCAAGGAAACCATCCTAATGATAACAGTATATCACTTAAATGAAAAACAGTATTAAATCTAACCAGAGAGGTGAAATACATCTACAATGAAAATTTTTAAGGACTGTAAAATATATTGAAGATACTAAATTATGGAGCCCTGGAATAGCCAATACCCATTGATCTGCAGACTATTATTGTGGAAATGGGCATAATACTGAAAGTGATTTACAAATTGATTGCAACCTTATCAAAACAGTAATAACACTCTTCATCACCATTGAAAAACAATATTAAAATTCATATCTAAGCACAAAAGATCTTGAAAAACCAAGGAACCCTAAAGAAAATAAATGATGCTGGCATTATCACAATACTTAATTCAAAATATACTGTGGTGCTATAATAACAAGATCATGAACTGGCCTAAATACAGACATGCAAACAGTAAAATAGAATATAAGACACAAACAGCTACAATTAACTAATTATGGCAAAGTTGCAGAATCTAAACCTTGGAGAAAGGACAGACTCTTCAAAGCATGGTGCTACAAACACTGGATGTTTACATGTAAAAGATTAAAACCAATCTGTATCTCTCACCCTATATGACTATCAATTCAAAATGGGCCCAAGACCTTAACAAAATAACGAATGAACCTCTGAGATTACTATGAAAAGATAGAAAAAGCACTTCAAGATGTTAGCAAAGGAAACTATTTTCAGAATATAATTCCAAAAAACAGAAAACAAAAATAAGAATGGACACACTGATAACAAAATTCAACAAGTTCTTCAGAGGAAGAGAAACAATGTTGAATTATCAAGTGTGGCTGAAAAGATAGTTCAGATGCTATCTTACTCTTCTGCAGGACCTGAGTTTAGTTCCCAACACCCATGTTAGGTGGCTTATATCCACTTTAACTCCAGATCCAGGGCATCTGACTTCCTCTTCTGGCATAAACAGGCACTTACATGCACATGCTCACACACAGACACACAGACACAGACACAGACATACACACACACACACACACACACACACACACACAAATGCTCACAAACACTCGCAAACACTAATAAAAAATCTTAAAAACCATCCTACAAAATTTGAGAAGTCTTTGATAGACTTTTTTTTGCAGAGTATTGATATACAGAATACATGAAGAACTAAAATGAGAACAACAACAGCAACCCCAAACACCCCAATCAAATGTGGCAAAGGAGAACTATGAAAATAGTTCAGCAGGTAATGGTGCTTGTGTGAAAAAATGATGATCTAAGTTCAATTTCTGGACCCATAGTGAAAGGAGAGAACTGATTTCTGAAAGTTGGTCTCTGACATCCACATGTGTGTTGTGACACACTTGTGCCTAAAACTCTCTCTCTCTCTCTAACACACACACACACACACACACACACACACACACACACACACACACACACACATTATTTAAGAGACAAATGCTCTGAATATCTAGCTCCCCAAAGAAGAAATAGAAGTGACCAACATATACATGGTGAAAAAAATGCTCAATAACTTTAGCTATCCAATAAATGCAAATAAAAATTACAGAGAAATATCATTTTATCAAGTGAAAGCTTTACATACATATTTAATTGATTTTTTGGCACAAGCACCTGCTCAAGTCAACATGAAAGAGAGAAGTAACAGAGCCTGCCAGCACCGAATGGACTAAGGGGTGAGTCTTTGTCCTCATAGCCAAACACCCCAGCCTCTAGACTTTGGGCCCAGGGGCACAACACTGTGCTCCCACACCAAAACCCACTGCAGTCTGAGTTTCAGATTACCAGGCATGTCTTCTGCAGACAGGTCAGACTACTACCATCCTCCACCAAACCCTGCAACCCACAAGCCCCACCTCCCCAAATTCCTCTCACCCTCCCAGACTGCAGCTGCTCCCTGAGACAGAGATCACCAGCACAAATTTGACTAAGAGCTGCTCCCTGAGACACATAGTCTATCAGTACCAATTGGACCAAGAATCACGATTAGACCAAGAGCTCCAATTGGACCAAGATTATCTATTGGACTCCCAAGACACAGACACTGCTTGCACCAAGAGAAGAAAGTGATGGGTAGATTCCAGAGCAAAAATACAGTCAACAACATAAAGACCAATATGGCACCTTCAGAAGCAAATGGTTCTACATCAGCAAGACCTGAACATCCCAAGACAGAAAAAACAGAAGAAATTGACCTTAAAATGATTTAAGATAACAATAGAGGTCTTTAAAGAGGAAATCAAAAATTCCCTTGAAGAAATTGAGGAAAAGACAAACAAAAAATGGAAGAAATAAATAAATCCCTTAAGGAAAGCCAAGAAAATGCAATTAAACAGGTGAAGGAAACAGTTCAAGACTTGAAAAATAAAATAGAGGCAATAAAGAAGACACAAACTGAGGGAATGCTGGAAATGGAAAGTCTGAAAAACAAACAGTAACTACAGATGCAGGAATAACCAACAGAATACAAGAGATGGAAGAGAGAATCGCTGACATTGAAGATACGATAGAGGAAATAGATTTATCAGTCAAAGAAAACATTAAAGCCAACAAAATTATAAAACAAAACCTTTAGGAAATTTAGGACACCATGAAAAGATCAAACCTAAGAATAACAGGGATAGAAGGAGGAGAAGAATACCACCTCAAGAAAATATATTCAACAATATCATAGAAGAAGACTTTCCCAACCTAAAGAAGGAAATGCCTATGAAGATACAAGAGGCTTATAGAAGACCAAATAGACTGGATCCAAAAAAAGTCCCCTTGCCATATAATAATCAAACCCCTAAACATACAGAATAAAGAAAAAAAACATTAAGAGATGCAAAGGAAAAAGGCCAAGTAACATATAAAGACAGACCCATCAGAATAACACCTGACTTCTAAATGGAGATTCTGAAAGCCAGAAGGTCCAGAACAGATGTTATGTGGACACTAAGAGACCATGCATGCCAACTCAGACTATTATACCCAGCCAAATTCTCAAATGACATAGATGGAGTAAACAAAATATTCCATGATAAAACCAGATCCAAACAATATCTTTCCACAAATCCAGGCCTACAGAAAGTACAACAAGGACAATCCAACCTAAGGAAGTTAGATACACCCATGAAAACACAGGCAATAGATAGTCCCACACCAACAAATACCAAAGAACAGAAACATACAAAACTACCACCCCAAAATAACAGGAATTAACAATCACTGGTCATTAATATCCATCAATATCAATGGTCTCAACTCACCTATAAAAAGACATAGGCTAACAGAATGGATATGAAAGCAGGATCCATCCTTGTCCTACATACAGGAAACACATCTGAACTTCAAAGACAGACACTACCTCAGAATAAAAGGCTGGAAAAGACTTTCCAATCAGATGGACTGAAGAAGCAAGCTGGTGTAACTATCCTGATATTTAATAAGATAGACTTCAAACTAAAATCAATCAAAAGAGATTGGGGAACACATTACTTATTTGTCATAGGGAAAATCCACCAAGATAGTCTCAATTCTGGACATTTATGCCCTAAATACAAGGGTGCCCACATTTGTAAAAGAAACATTACTAAAGCTTAAATTGCACATCAAACCCCATACCCTAGTAGTGGGAGACTTCAACACCCCACTCTCACCAATGGACAGGTCTGCCAGACAGAAACTTAACAGAGAAATAAAGGAACTAACAGACATTATGACTCAAATGGATTTAATAGATATCTACACAATATTCCACCCTAACAAAAGAATATACCTTCTTCTCAGCACCCCATGGAATCTCCTCTAAAATCGACTGCATGCTTGGTCACAAAGCAAATCTCAACAGATTAAAAAAACTGGAATAACCTTCTGTGTCTTATCAGACCACCATGGCTTAAAGTTAGATTTCAACAACAACAAAAATTACAGAAAGCCTACAATCTCAAGAAAACTGAATAATTTCCAAAAGAATTGCCAGTGGGTCAAAGAAGAAAGAAAGAAAGAAACTAAAGCTTTCCTATAATTCAATGAAAATAAATGTACAACATATGCAAATTTATGGGACACTATGAAAGCAGTGCTAAGAGGAAAATTCATAGCACTAAATGGCCATATAAAGAAGTTGGAGAAATCTCATACTAGTGACTTAACAGTACACCTGAAAGCTCTAGTACAAAAAGAAGCAAACTCACACAGGAGGAATAGATGCCAGAAAATAATCAGAGGACTGAAATCAATAAAATAGAAACAAAGAGAACAATAAAAAGAATCAATGAAACAAAGAGTTGGTTCTTTGAGAAAATCAACAAGATAGACAAGCCCTTATCTAAATTAACCAAAAGGCAGAGAGAGAGCATTCAAATTAACAAAATCAGAAATGAAAAAGGAGACAAAACAACAGACAATGAGGAAATCCAGAGAATCATCAGGTCATATTTCCAAAACCTGTACTCCACAAAATTGGAAATTCTAAAAGAAATAGAAAATTTTCTGGATAGGTACTATATACCAAACTTAAATCAAGACCAGATAAACTATTTAAATAGACCAATATACCTCAAGGAAATAGAAACAGTCATTAAAAATTTTCCAACCAAAAAATGCCCAGGACCAGATAGTTTCAGCATAGAATTCTGCCAGATTTTCAAAGAAGAGCTAATACCAACACTCTTCAAATTGTTCCACATAATAGAAACAGAAGGAACATTACCAAACTCTTTATATGAGGTTACACTTACCCTGATACCCAAACCACACAAAGATGAAACAAAGAAAGAGAATTACAGACCAACTTCCCTCATGAACATTGATGCAAAAATACTCAATAAAACATTGGCTACCCAAATCCAAGAACACATCAAAAGAATTATCCACCATGACCAAGTAGGCTTCATCGCAGGGATGCAAGAATGGCTCAACATATGAAAATCTGTCAATGTAATACACCATATAAACAAACTGTAAGAAAAAGGCCACACTATCATCTCATTAGATGCTGAAAAAAGCTTTTAACAAAATCCAATACCCCTTCATGATAAAGGTTCTACAGAGATCAGCAATACAAGGAACATACCTAAACATAATAAAGGCAATTTACAGCAAGTAAACAGCCAACATCAAATTAAATGGCAAGAAACTTGAAGCAATTCCAGTAAAATCAAGAACAAGATTGTCCACTCTCCTCATACTTATTCAACATAGTACTTGAAGTTCTAGGTAGAGGAATAAGACAACAAAAGGAGATTAAGGGGATACAAATTGGAAAATAAGAAGTCAAATTTACACTATTTGCAGATGATATGATAGTATACATAAATCACCCCAAAAATTCATCCAGGGAATTCCTACAGCTGATAAACTCCTTCATTAATATGGCAGGATACAATTCTGGCTCACAAAGATCAGTAGCCCTCCTATATACAAATGATAAATGAGCTGAGAAAGAAATCAGAGAAACATCACTCTTTACAATAGCCACAAATAATATAAAATACCCTGGAGTAATTCGAACTAAGCAAGTGAAAGGCCTCTATGATAAGAACTTTATGTCTCTGAAGGAGGAAATTGAAGAAGATATCAGAAAATGGAAAGATCTCCCATACTCGTGGATAGGCAGGATTAATTTAGTAAAAATGGCAATCTTTCCAAAAGCAATCTACAGATTCAATGCAATCCCCATCAAAATCCCAACACAATTCTTCACAGGCTTTGAAAGAACAATACTTAACTTTATATGGAAAAATAAAAAACCTAGGATAGCTGAAAGAATCCTGTATAATAAAGCAACCTCTGGTGATATCACTATCCCTGATCTCAAGCTCTACTATAGAGTTATAGTAATAATAATAGCTTGGTACTGACATTAAAGCCAATATGTGGACCAATGGAATAGAATTGAAGACCCTGACATTAATCCACATACCTATGAACACCTGATTTTTGACAAAGAAGCCAAAACTGTACCATGAAAAAAAAGCATCCTCAACAAATGGTGCTGGCATAACTGGATGTCAACATGTAGAAAATTACAAATAGATTCATATCTTTTGCCATGCACAAAACTCAAGTAGCTTGGTATATAAAATGAATAGAGAATTTCTTAATAATAAAAATTAAAGAAAAAGCTATGTAAACCAGATGTTCATGTACAGAAGAATAAAGCCAGACACTTACTGTGTTATTAGTATTCCATCACTGTGACAAACTACTTGAAAAATACAACTTAAAGAAAAGAAGATTTGTTTTGATTTACAGTATCAGAGGTTTCAGTCCAAAGTCACTTGGACAATTGCTCTAGATGATTTTAGTTCTAAGTCAAGGCACAGCATCAGGACAGAAGAGTGTCATAGAGGACAGATGATCACCTTAATAGGTTTCCTGGGCCCACACTGCTTCTTAGGGTGACTTGATACTTGGAAGAGAAGAGGCCAAAGGACTAAATGACAGAAAATACAGGGGTTTCCCTTCACCTGAGCCATAATGCATACAGTAGGAGTCCTCATAACATGGGTCTCCATCAGCAATGGCACCAGAAATCTACACTGGAAAATGCATACATGGCATTAGTGTCTCTTCCTTTAAATGCACTCTGATTTTTAAGCATCAAACATTTCAGAGAAAGCATGGCACTTTAACTTTCTAGCTTAAATTGTGCTTAACAAAATGGTATGTCTAAACCAGAGAGAATAATATCATCATTGTAACCAATTATTTCTTTCTTTCTTTTTCTTTTTCTTTTTTTTTTTTTTCGAGACAGGGTTTCTCTGTGTAGAGTTGCACCTTTCCTGGAAATCGCTTGGTAGTCCAGGCTGGCCTTGAACTCACAGAGATCTGCCTGCCTCTGCCTCCCGAGTGCTGGGATTAAAGGCGTGCACCACCACCACCCGGCGTAACCAATTATTTCTCTAATTGCCTGGAATAAGTTTCTTGGCCGATGAGATAATAAACAGAAAAGCAGCCATGAAGGGCACACGCTGAACACAGCAAGAAAAGATATAGCCTAGACTCACCAGCTCTTCTCCAAATCCAGATTCTGGCACTGAAATCCAGCATCTGGAGACATAATTAACTTCTCAGAAGGTCAGGCAATTCAGAAAAAGTACCATATGGAGGAAAGGTTATAGAAAAATTCTCAAGAAAGATCTTTGCAAAAAGTTCTGTGAAATGTTAGGGAACATTATGGGTATTCCAGGAACAAGACATTTGGAAATTTTACAATAAGACTAGGTTTTTGTTTTTAAACTGTGGGGCTTTGGGATTGATTTTGCAGACCATTTCTGCACTATCCATCTGAAGCGTTCTCTTCATGTTATTTTCCATCATTAAATTGATATAAGTCAACTTACACAGAGAATAGTCTCATCTGGCCTCATGGTTTTATGCCAGGGTCACTTAGTCCTATTGGTCTGGGCCTGAGAGGTTACAGTATATCATAGTAGAATGCATGAGTGGACCTAGTCATGGCAGCTGGGAAACAGGATGAATGAGACAGGAAGAGGACATGGCTCTCATATCACATTAAAGGAATGCCATCATTGACCTAAGTTACTTACATTAGGCACCAATTCCTAAAGGTTCCACCACAACCTAACAGTCCTACTGCCATGTTACATGGACTTTAACAACATTCTAGATCAAACTCTGCCTTTTGCCATCTTGTCTTTCCTGATCCTACATCTGTCTCTTAGCACACACAATGACTGTCCAATTTCCCTTGTGCATGGCAATGAAAAAGTCTCTAAAGTCTGTTTTCTGAAAATGTAGAAGAGGAACAATGAATGAGGAAAAGAGGCACTGGCCCATTAAATTCTCTGTAAGTCATTTCAGCCATAGGGAAAGTAACATAACTCTAGGGATATAGAAAATATAAAAGCTCTTCCCATTTTTTTTGTGCATTTCTGTGATCAGAAGCAGCAGTTAGAACCGAAGAAATCCTTGTTATTTGAAGGACAGGTTCCTTTTCTTCTGCTGGCTTCAACAAACCATGTGCTATTTGTTCCTAGACCTTGGGAGCAGTTGTCTGCAATGGGTCTAAGAGTAGGGGTTAGGTGGCTGCTATTGTACTAATGTATTAAAAGATTAAATGGGCAAGGTGGTGGTGGTGCACGCCTTTAATCCCAGCACCTGGGAGGTAGAGGGAGGTGGATCTGTGAGTTCCAGACCAACCTGGTCTACAGAGTGAGTTCTATTACATCCAGAACCAACCACAGAAACCCTGTATGAAGCCTCTAAACAAACCAAAACCAAAACCAAATCCCACAACCACCCAAAGAAAAACAACCAAACACTACACAACAGTTTTCAGTTAGACTAGAATCTCAAAATAAACGCATGAGCAAGATACTATTGGTAAAAAATCCCACCCACCCTCCAAGACTGCAACTGTTCCCTGAGACAGAGCCTGCCAGCACCCATCTGGACTAAGAGGTGAGTCTTTATCCTCATACCCGAATACCCCAGGCCCTAGACTTTGGGCCCAGGGGCACAACCCTGCATCCCTGCATCCCTACACCACTACCCATTGCAGTCCCAGTTTCAGGCCAGTTGGCAAGCAGAGCTACTGCAGACAGGTCAGACTACCATCATCCCCCACTGGACCCTGTAACCCACAAGCTCCACCCCCCTAATCCACCCACAACAAGATTGCAGTTACTGCCTGAGACAGAGCCCACAAGTGCCAATTGGACTAAGAGCTGCTCCCTGAGACAAAGAGTCCATCAACACTGATTAAACCAAGTGATCCCACTGGATCAAAAGTATCGATCAGACGAAGAGAGGCTCCCTAGGACACAGACACCACTTGCACCAAGTGGAGAAATAGATGGGTAGACACCAGTGCAAAAATACAGTCAACAACATAAAAACCAATATGGCTCCATCAGAACCTATATCAGCAAGACCTGAACATCCAAACACAGAAGACACAGAAGAAATCAACTTTAAAAATGACCTTAAGAAGATGATAGAGATCTTTAAGGAGCAAATGGAAAATTCCCTTAAAGAATTTGTGGAAAAGTCAAACAAAAAGCAGGAAGAAATCAGTAAATCCCTTAAAGAAAACCAAGATAAAGCAATTAAACAAGTGAGGGAAACAGTTCAAGATTTGAAAACTGAACTTGACATAATAAAGAAGACACAAACTGAGGTAATGCTGGAATTGGAAAATCTGAATAAACAAACGGAAACTACAGATACAAGCACAACAGAATGCAAGAGATGGAAGAGAGAATCGCTGGCACTGAAGGTACAAAAGAGGAAATAGATTCATCAGTCAATGAAAATGCTAAAGCCAATAAAGTCATGACCCAAATGTCCAGGAAATTTGGGACACCATGAAAAGACCAAACCTAAGAATAATAGGAATAGGCCCGCAGAGTTAGACCAGCCTGGCAACAGCAAGAAGCAGAGGCAAGTAGGCCCACGGCAGCAGCCAGCAGAGACATACAGGCCCGGTGGTGGTCCACAGAGGTAGACGGGCCCGGCAGCTGCGGCCAACAGGGTCATACAGGCCTGGCGGTGGCCTGCAGAGGTAGATGAGCCTGGCAGCAGTGACAAGCAGAGGCAGGGATGCCTCTAACCCCAACACCCCGGGAAGAAGCTATCTCTGTGGGACTGAACCAGAATGAATCTGAACACTCCATCTGAGGACAACCCAGGGCCCAGCTGCTGATCCTGCAAAACCCAACAACTTGGAGGTGTTGGTGAGACTACCCAGCTCAGCTGAAATCCACCAGGGAGAGGATTCAGATCCCTACAGTTTGAAGTCTGAAGAAACAAGATCAGCTGAGGAGTTGACGAATGAACAAAACGTGGCCTGGGAACACAGAAGAAGGCGCTGCCCAGCCACCAAACCAGATCGCCAGAATCATAAGTATATACTTCACCGACTGAGATCAGCTGCCCCTGAAGAAACAGCCCAATAACACCAATTTAACCAAGAACTCCTACTGAACCAAGACTAAAATTTAGAAGAAGGGAGGCACTCTCAGACACAGATACCACCTGCACCGAGCAGAGGAAGAGATGAGTAAACGCCAGTGCAAAAGTACAGGCAACAACATACAGACCTATATGGCAACATCAGAACCTAGTGATTCTACACCTGCAAGGCCTGAACATACCAAGACAGAAGAAACAGAAGAAATCAACCCTAAAAACGACTTTAAGAAGATGATAGATGGGTTTTCTGGCACAAATATTAGGGTGTTTGGCCATCCCATCACCAGAGTAGGTCAGTCCCGGCTGTCTCTCGACCATTGCCAGCAGTCTTTTGTGGGGGTATCTTTGTGGATTTCTGTGGGCCTCTTTAGCTCTTTGTTTCTTCCTTTTCTCATGTGGTCTTCATTTACCATGGTCTCCTATTCCTTGTTCTCCCTCTCTTTTCTTGATCCAGCTAGGATCTCCCGCTCTCTCTCCCTCGACCCTTGCCTGAGGAATCTGGATGCAGACATCCACGGCTAGGCCCCTGGTGGAGCACTGGGAGTCTAATTAGTGAGAAAGAGGAGGGTCTATATGAGCAAGAATTGTTGAAACCAAGGTTGGATAAAGTACAGGGACAAATAACCAAATGAATGGAAACACATGAACTATGAACCAAAGGCTGAGGGGGCCCCTAACTGGATCAGGCCCTCTGAATAGGTGAGACAGTCGATTGGCTTGATCTGTTTGGGAGGCATCTAGGCAGTGGTACTAGGTCCTGGGCTCCTTGCATGAGTTAGCTGTTTGAAACCTGGGACTTATGCAGGGACGCTTGGCTCAATCTGGGAGGAGGGGACTGGACCTGCCTGGACTGAGTCTATCAGGTCGATCCCAGTCCTCTGGGGGAGACCTTGATCTGGAGAAGGTGGGAATGGGGGGTGGGCTGGGGGGAAGGGGAGGGGGCAGGAAGGGAGAGAACAAGGGAATCTGTGGCTATTATGTAGAACTGAATAGTATTGTAAAATAAATAAAAAATATTTTGTAAAAAGAAATAAATAAAAATAATATTGAAAAAAAAAAGATGATAGAGGCCCTTAAAGAAGAAATAAAAACATTCCCTTAAAGAAGAAATAAAAAATTCCCTTAAAGAGGTAATGAAAAACTCCATTAAAGAGGAAATAAAAAACTCCCTTAAAGAAATGGAAGAAAAATGAACAAAAAATGGGAAGAAATCAAAGAAAGCCAAGAAAAAGCAATTAAACAGATGAAATAAACATTCCAAGATCTGAAAAATGAATTTGAGACAATAAAGAAAACACATGCTGAGGGAATGCTGGAAATAGAAATCCTGACTAAATGAACAGGAACTACAGAAACAAGCATAACCAACCGATTGCAAGAGATGGAACAGAGAATCTCTGACACTGAAGACACAATAGAGAAAATAGATTCGTCAGTCAAAGAAAACACTAAAGACAAAAAAAGTCATAACACAAACATCCAGGAAATTTGGGACACCATTAAAAGACCAAACCTAAGAATAATAGGGATAGAAGAAGGAGAAGAATACCAACTCAAAGGCACAGAAAATATATTCAACAAAATCATAGAAGAAAACTTTCCTAACCTAAAGAAAAATACCTATGAAGATACAAGAAGCTCACAGAACACCGAATGGGCTGGATCCAAAAAAAAAAAAAAAATCCCCTCACCACATAATATCAAAACACTAAACACACAGAACAAAGAAAAAATATTAAGAGCTGCAAAGGAAAAAGACCAAGTAACATATAAAGGCAAACCCATCAGAATAACACCAGACTTCTCAACAGAGACTATGAAAGGAAGAAGATCATGCCAATCTAGACTATAATACCCAGCAAAACTCTCAATCACCACAGGTGGAGTAAACAAAATATTCCAGGATAACACCAGATTTAATCAATACCTGTCCACAAACCCAGCCCTACAGAAAGCACTAGAAGGGAAAATCCAACCCAAAGAAGCTAAACACATCCATGAAAAATCAAGCAAAAGATAATCCCACACCAACATACACCAAAGAAGGATAACACAACACAACCACAAAAAATAACAGGAATTAACAATCACTGGTCATTAAATCCATCACTATCAATGGTCTCAACTCACCTATAAAAAGACACAGGCTAACAGAATGGATAAGAAAACAGGACCCATCCATCTGCTGCATACAAGAAACACACCTTAACTTCAAAGACAGACACTACCTCAGAGTAAAGGGCTGGGAAAAGGCTCTCCAAGCAAATGGACCTAAGAAACAAGCTGGTGTAGCTATCCTAATATCTAATAAAATAGATTTCAAACTAAAATCAATCAAAAGAGATCAGGATGGACATTACATATTTATCACGGGAAAAATCCACCAAGATGAAGTCTCGATTCTAAACCTTTATGCTCCAAATACAAAAGCACCCACATTCATAAAAGAAACACTACTAAAGTTTAAAACACACATCAAACCCCACACATTAGTAGTGGGAGATTTTAACGCATCACTCTCACCAAAAGACAGATCTACCAGACTGAAACTTAACAAAGAAATAAAGGACCTAACAGATGCTATGACTCAAATGGACTTAATAGATATCTACAGGACATTCCATCCTAACACAAAAGAATATACCTTCTTCCTAGCACCCCATGGAACCTTCTCAAAAATTGACCACATGCTTGGCCACAAAACAAATTTCAACAGATACAAAAACATTGGAATAACCTCCTGTATCTTATCAGACCACCATGCCTTAAAGTTAGATCTCAACAACAACAAAAATTATAGAAAACCCACAAACTCATGGAAACTGAATAATGCCCACCTGAAACATCAATGGGTCAAGGAAGAAATAAAGAAAGAAAGTACAACTAGGAAATCCAGAGAATCACCAGATCATACTTCAAAAACCTGTACTCCACAAAAATGGAAAACTAGGAAGAAATGGACAATTTTCTGGATAAATACCACATACCAAAATTAAATCAAGCCCAGATAAACCATTTAAATAGACAAATAACCCCTAAAGAAATAGAAACAGTCATCAAAAGTCTCCCAACCAAAAAAAGCCCAGGACCAGATATTTCAGTGCAGAATTCTACCAGACTCTCAAAGTGTTCCACACAATAGAAACAGAAGGAACACTACCAAACTCTTTTTATGAGGCTACAATCACCCTGAGAGCCAAACCACACAAAGATGCAACAAAGAAAGAGAACTACAGACCAATCCCCCTCATGAACATTGATGCAAAAATAAGCAACAAAATATTGGCAAACCGAATCCAAGAATACATCAAAACAATTATCCATCAAGACCAAGTAGGATTCATCCCAGGGATGCAAGGATGGTTCAACATATGAAAATCAGTCAATGTAATACACCATATAAACAAACTGAAAGAAAAAAACCACATGATCATCGTCTTAGATGCTGAAAAAGCCTTTGACAAAATCCAACACCCCTTCATGATAAAGGTCTTAGAAAGATCAGGAATACAAGGAACATTTCTAAACATAATAAAAGCAATTTATAGCAAGCCAAGAGCCAACATCAAATTAAATGGAGAGAAACTCAAAGCGATACCACTAAATTCAGGAACAAGACTAGGCTGTCCACTCTGCCCATATTTATTCAATATAGTACTTGAAGTTCTAGCTAGAGCAATAAGACAACAAAAGGAGATCAAAGGGATACAAATTGGCAAGGAAGAAGTCAAACTTTCACTATTTGCAGATGATATGATAGTATACCTAAGTGTCCCGAAAAACTCTACCAGGGAACTCCTACAGCTGATAAACTCCTTCAGTAAAGTGGCAGGATACAAGATCAACTCAAAAAAATCAGTAGCCCTTCTATACACAAATGATAAAAGGGCTGAGAAAGAAGTCAGAGAAACATTACCCTTTACAATAGCCACAAATAATATAAAATACCTTGGGATAACACTAACTAAACAAGTGAAGGACCTTTTTGATAAGAACTTAAATCTCTAAAGAAAGAAATTAAAGAAGATATCAGAAAATGGAAGGATCTCCCATGCTCATGGATAGGTAGGATTAACATAGTAAAAAATGGCAATCTTACCAAAAGCAATCTACAGATTCAATGCAATCCCCATCAAAATCCCAACACAATTCTTCACAGACTTGGAAAGAAAAATACTCAACTTCATATGGAAAAACAAAAGACTCAGGATAGCTAAAAAAATCCTATATGATAAAGCAACCTTTGGAGGCATCACCATCCCTGACCTCAAACTCTACTATAGAGCTATAGTAATAAAAACAGCTTGGTACTGGTATAAAAACCGACATAAGGACCAATGGAATCGAATTGAAGACCCTGACATTAATCCATGCACATATGAACACCTGGTTTTTGACAAAGGAGCCAAAACTATACAATGGAAAAAAGAAAGTATCTTCAAATGATGCTGGCATAACTGGATGTCAATATGTGTAGCAGGAATCTTAAAAGTTCTTATTAATAAAATCAAACCTGAGGCGAGTTACTGGGGTCCTTGCTGGTAGATCAGAGAGACAGAACAAGCCACAGCTATCTCACCTCACCGGATCCTCAGCTGGTCTTGTCTCCTCAGACTGGAGGCCTCTGAGTCCTCATCCGGAATAGGTCTCAGCTGAATTACTGCTCAAAAGCCTGAAGCTTAACCAGCTAAATGCTTAACCAGCCAAATGCTTCTAGTTTCTGTTCCTCACGCCTTATATATCTTTCTGCTTTCTACCACCACTCCTTGGGATTAAAGGCTGGCTTTCTGGGATTAAAGGTGTGTGTCACCATGCTTGGCTATTTCCAATGTGACCTTGAACTCACAGAGATCCAGAGGGATTTCTATCTCTGGAATGCTAGGATTAAAGGTGTGAGTGCCACCATTTTCTAGCCTTTGTATTTAGTGGCTGTCTGTTCTCTGGCCCCAGATAAATGTATTAGAGTACACAATATTTTGGGGAACACAATACCACCACAAATATGTAAAAGATTACAAATAGATCCATATCTGTCACCATGCATAAAACTCAAGTCCAAGTGGATCAAAGACCTGAACATAAATCCAGTTACACTAAACTTAATAGAAAAGAAAGTAGGAAGCACTCTTGAACGTATTGGCACCGGAGACCATTTCCTAAATAAAACACCAACAGCACAGACCCTGAGCACAACAATTAATAAATAGGACCTCTCGAAACTGAGAAGCTTTTGCAGGGCAAAAGACATAGTCAATAAGACAAAAAGACAGCCAACAGAATGGGAAAAGATCTTCACCAACCCCACATCTGACAGAGGATTGATCTCCACAGTATATAAAGAACTCAAGAAACTAGACATCAAAATACTGAACAGTCCAATTAAAAAATGGGCTAAAGAGCTAAACAGAGAATTCACAAAACAAGAAATACAAACAGTTGAAAGACATTTAAAGAAATGCTCAACATCCTTAATCATCAGAGAAATGCAAATCAAAATGACTCTGAGATACCACCTTACACCTGTCAGAATGGCTATGATCAAAAACACCAATGACAGTCAATGTTGGAGAGGATGTGGAGCAAAGGGAACACTCCTCCACTGTTGGTGGGAATGTAAACTTGTACAACCACTGTGGAAACCAGTATGGCGGTTTCTCAGAAAATTAGGAATCGAACTACCTCAAGACCCAGCCATCCCACTCTTGGGCATATACCCAAGGAATGCTGATTCATACCATAAAGATACATGCTCAGCTTGTTCATAGCAGCACTACTTGTAATAGCCAGAACCTGGAAACAACCTAGATGTCTGTCAACAGAAGAATGGATGAAAAAAATGTGGTACATATACACAATGGAGTACTACTCAGCAGAGAAAAACAATGAAAGCATGAAATTTGCAGGCAAATGGATGGAACTAGAAAAAAATCATCCTGAGTGAGGTGACCCAAACCCAGAAAGACAGTCATGGTATGTACTCACTCATAAGTGGATTCTAGATATAAAATAAAGAACAATCAGACCACAACCCATAGAACCATGAAGGCTATATATATAGCATGAAGGTCCCTAGGACGACTGTGGCTTATAATAAATTTCGTTTTTACTCAATTATTGAAAAAAAAATAGCCAAATGAATGGAAACACATGAACTATGAACCAAAGGCTGAGGGGCCCCCAGCTGGATCAGGCCCTCTGAATAGCTGTGACAGTTGTTTGGCTTGATCAGTTTGGGAGGCAACTAGGCAGTGTGACCAAGTACTGTGCTCATTGCATGAGTTAGCTGTTTGAAACCTGGAGCTTATGCAGGGACACTTGGCTCAGTCTGGGAGGAAGGGACTGGACCTGCTTGGACTGAGTCTACCAGGTTGATCGGAGTCCTCGGGGGAGGATTTGCCCTGGAGGAGGTGGGAATGGGGGGTGTGTTGGGGGTAATGGGAGGGGATGGGAGGGGGGAGAATAGGGGAACCTGTGGCTGAAATGTAGAACTGAATGGTATTGTAAAATAAAATAAATAAAATTTTAAAAAAAGAATAATTGGAATAGAAGGAGGAGGAGAATACCACCTCAAAGGCACAGAAAATATATTCAACAATATAAAAGAAAACTTTCCCTACCTAAAGAAGGAAATACCTATAAAGATACAAGAAGGTTACAGAACACCAAATAGACTGGATCCAAAAAAAAAGTCCCCTTGCCACATAATAATCAAACCACTAAACAGACAGAATAAAGAAAAAAATTAAGAGCTGCAAAAGAAAAAGGACAAGTAACATATAAAGCAGACACATAAGAATAACACCTGACTCCTCAGTGGAGACTCTAAAAGCCAGAACATCCTGGACAGACCTTATGCAGACACTAAGAGACCATGGATGCCAACCCCAACTATTATACCCAGAAAAACTTTCAATCAACAAAGATGGAGTAAACAAAATATTCCATGATAAAGCCAGATCCAAACAATATCTTTCCACAAATCTAGGCCTATAGAAAGCAGTAGAAGGAAAAATCCAACCTAAGGAAGTTAGATACACCCATGAAAACACAGGCAATAGATAGTCCCACACCAACAAATACCAAAGAACAGAAACATACAAAACTACCACCCCAAAATAACAGGAATTACCAATAACTGTTCATCAATATTCATTAATATCAATGGTCTCAATTCACCTATAAAAAGACATAGGCTAACAGAATGGATACGAAAACAAGATCTATCCTTCTGCTGTATACAAGAAACACATCTCAACTTCAAAGACAGACACTACCTCAGAATAAAAGACTTTCCAATCAGATGGACTTAAGAAGCAAGCTGGTGTAACTATCCTGATATCTAATAAAATAGACTTCAGACTAAAATCAACTGAAAGATATCGGGAAGGACATTACATATTTATCACATGGAAAATCCACCAAGATGAAGTCTCAATTCTGAACATTTATGCCCCAAATACAAGGGCATCTACATTTGTAAAAGAAACATTACTAAAGCTTAAATTGCACATTGAACCCCATACACTAGTAGTGGGAGACTTCAACACCCCACTCTCACCAATGGACAGGTCAACTAGACAGAAACTTTACAGAGAAATAAGGAAACTAACAGACATGACTCAAAATGACTTAATAGATATCTACAGAATATTCCACCCCAACAAAAGAATATACATTCTTCTCAGCACCAAAATCTTTTTCTTCTCCAAAAGAGAACACATGCTTGGTCACAAAGCAAATCTCAATAGATACAAAAAAAAATGAAATAACCTCCTGTATCTTATTGGACCACCATGGCTTAAAGTTAGATTTCAACAATTACAAAACGCCTGCATTCTCATGGAAATTGAATAATGCCCAATTGAATCACCAATGGATAAGAAAAAAATAAGAAAGAAATTAAAGATTTCCTAGAATTCAATGAAAATGAATGTAGAACATACTCAAACTTATGGGACACTATGAAAGCAGTGCTAAGAGGAAAATGTGTAGCACTAAATGCCCACATAAAGAATTTGGAGAAATCTCATACTAGCAACTTAACAGCACACCTGAAAGCTCTAGAACAAAAAGAAGCAAACTCACACAGGAGAAACAGACCCCAGTAAATAATCAAATTGAGGACTGAAATCAATAAAATAGAAACAAAGGGAAGAAGAATAAAAAGAATCAAAGAAACAGTTGATTCTTTGAGAAAATCAACAAGATAGACAAGTCCTTATCTAAATTAACCAAAAGGCAGAGAGAGAGAGAGAGAGAGAGAGAGAGAGAGAGAGAGAGAGAGAGAGAGAGAGAGAGAGAATTCAAATTAACAAAATCAAAAATGAAAAGGGAGACATAACAACAGACAATGAGGAAATCCAGAGAATCATCAGGTCATATTTCAAAAACCTGTACTCCACATATTCAGAAAATCTGAAAGAAATGGACGGTTTTCTGGATAGGTACTACATACCAAGTCAAATCAAGACCAGATAAACTATTTACATAGACCCATAACTCCTAAGGAAATAGAAACAGTCATTAGAAGTTTCCCAACCAAAAAAAAGCACAAGGCCAGATTGTTTCAACACAGAATTCTACCAGATTTTCAAAGAAGAGTTAATACCAATACTCTTCAAATTGTTCCACACAATAAAAACAGAAGAAACATTACCAAACTCTTTTTATGAAACCACAGTTAACCTAATACCAAAACCACACAAAGATGAAACAAAGAAAGAGAATTACAGACCAATCTTCCTCATAAACATTGATGCAAAAATATTCAATAAAATACTGGCTGACCGAATCCAGGAACACATCAAAAAAAATTATCCACCATGACCAAATAGGCTTCATTCCAGGGATGCATGGATGGTTCAACATAGGAAAATCTGTCAGTGTAATACACCATATAAACAAACTCAAAGAAAAAAACCACATGACCATCTCATTGGATGCTGAAAAAGCCTCTGACAAAATCCAACACCCCTTCATGATAAAGGTTCTAGAGATCAGGAATACAAGGAACATACCTAAACATAATAAAGGCAATTTACAGCAAGCCAAGAGCCAACATCAAATTAAATGGAGAGAAACTCAAAGTGATTCCACTAAAATCAGGAACAAGACAAGACTGTCCACTCTCCCCATACTTATTCAACACATTACTTGAAGTTCTAGCTAGAGCAATAAGACAACAAAAGGAGATCTAGGGGATACAAATTGGAAAGGAAGAAGTCAAACTTTCACTATTTGCAGATGATATGATAGTATACATAAATCACCCCAAAAATTTAACCACGGAACTTCTACAGGTGATAAACTCCTTCAGTAAGGTGGCAGGATACAAATTAACTAGAAAAAAATCAGTAGCCCTCCTAAATACAAATGATAAATGGGCTCAGAAAGAAAGCAGAGAAACATCACCCTTTACAATAGCCACAAATAATATAAAATACCCTGAAGTAACTCGAACTAAGCAAATGAAAGACTTCTATGATAAGAACTTCAAGCCTCTGAAGAAAGAAATTGAAGAAGATATCAGAAAATGGAAAGATCTCCCATGCTCGTGGATAGGCAGGATTAACTTAGTAAAAATGGCAATCTTACCAAAAGCAATCTACAGATTCAATGCAATCCCCATCAAAATCCCAACACAATTCTTCACAGACTTGGAAAGAACAATGCTTAACTTTATATGGAAAAATAAAAAACCTAGGATAGCTGAAAGAATCCTGTATAATAAAGCAACCTCTGGAGGCATCATAATCCCTGATCTCAAGCACTACTATAGATCTGTAGTAATAAAAACAGCTTGGGACTGGCATTAAAACCAACACGTGTACCAATGGAATAGAATTGAAGACCCTGACATTAATCCACACACCTACGAACATATGATTTTGACAAAAAGCCAAAACTGTATGATGGAAAAAAGAAAGCATATTCAACAAATGGTGCTTGCATAACTGGATGTCAACATGCAGAAGATTGCAAATAGATACATATCTGTCACCATGCACAAAACTCAAGTCCAAGTGGACCAAAGACTTCAACATAAATCCAGTTACACTGAACTTGATAGAAGAGAAAGTAGGAAGTAGTCTTGAAGCATTGGCACAGGAGACCCCTTCCTAAATATAACACCAGTAGCACAGACACTGAGAGCAGCAATTAATAAATGGGTCCTCCTGAAACTGAGAAGCTTTTGTAGAGGAAAGGACACGGTCAATAAGACCAAATGACAGTCTACAGAATGGAAAAAGATCTTCACCAATCCCACATCTAACAGAGGCTGATCTCCAAAATATATAAAGAACTCAAAAAGCTAGACTTCAAAATATTGAACAATCCAATAAAAAAATGGACTACAGAGCTTAACAGAGAATTCTCAACAGAAGAATCTTAAATGGTTGAAAGACATTTAAGGAATTGCTCAACATCCTTAGTCATCAGGGAAATGCAATTCAAAATGACTCTGAGATACCGTCTTACACCTGTCTGAATGGCTAAGATCAAAAATAGTGAAGTCAGCTTATGTTGAAGAGGATGTGGAGAAAGGGGAACACTCCTCCACTGTTGGTGGGAATGCAAACTTGTACAGCCACTCTGGAAATGAGTATAGCAGTTTCTCAGAAAACTGAGAATAAGTCTTCCTCAAGACCCAACTATACCACTCTTGGGCATATACCCAAGGAATGCTCAATCTTACCACAAGGACATATGCTCAACTCTGCTCATATCAGCATTATTTTTTTATTTTTTATTTTATAATTTAATTTAATTTTACATATCAGCCACAGATTCCCCCGTCCTCCCTCCTCCTATCCCCATCCCCCCCCCCCCCGCCATCTCCCCAGCCTACCCCCCATTCCCTTCTCCTCCAGGGTAAGGACTCCTCTGGGGATTTAGCTCAGCCTGGTAGATTCAGTCAAGGCAAGTCTAGTCACCTCCTCCCTTCACCCAGGCTGAACAAAGTGTCCCTGCATAGGCCCCAGGTTCCAAACAGCCAGCTCATGCACTGAGGACAGGTCCCAATTCCACTGCCTGGGGGCCTCCCAAACTGTTCAAGCTAATCAACTGCCTCACTTATCCAGAGGGTCTGATCCAGTTGGGGGCTCCTCAGCTATTGGTTCATAGTTCATGTGTTTCTACTAGTTTGGCTATTTGTCCCTGTGATTTTTCCAATCATGGCCTCAACAATTCTCGCTCATACAATCCCTCCTCCTTCTTGCCAATTGGACTCCAGGAGGTCAAATAATGACATCATGAGATTTGCAGACAACTGAATGGATCTAGAAAATATCATCCTGAGTGAGGTAACCCAGGCTCAGAAAGACAAACATGGTATGTACTCACTCATAGGTGGATACTAGATGTAAAACAAAGGATGACTAAACTGCTACTCACAACTCCAGGGAGGTTACCTAGAAAAGAGGACCCTAAGAAAGACATGGGGATCGCCCAATGACAGAGAAATGGATGAGATCTACATGGACAACCTGAACATGAGTAGGGGTAATGAAGGGCAAAGGTCGAGGGAAAGAGAGCTTAGGGGAGCGGGAGATCCCAGCTGGATCAAGAACAGAGAGGGAAAACAAGGAAAAAGAGACCATGATAAATGAAGACCCCATGGGAATAGGAAGAAGCAAAGTGCTAGAGAGGTCCCCAGAAATCCACAAAGATACCTCCACAATAGACTACTGGCAATGGTCAAGAGAAAGCCCAAATTGCCCTACTCTGGTGATCAGCTAGCTGAACACCCTAACTGTCATACTAGAACTCTCATCCAATGACTGATGGAAGCGGATGCAGAGATCCATGGCCAGGCCCCAGTAGAGCTCTGGGAGTTCATATCAGCATTATTTGTAATAGCAAGAACCTGGAAACAACCTAAATGCCCCTCAACTGAAGAATGGATAAAGAAAATATGGAACATATACACAATGGAGTACTACTCAGCAGTAAAAAAAAAAAAAAATGACAGCATGAAATTTGCAGGCAAATGGATAGAACTAGAAAACATCATCCTGAGTGAGGTAACCCAGACTCAGAAGGACAAACATAGTATGTACTCACTCATAAGTGGATACTAGATGTGAGGGAAGGGACGGCCAGACTGCAACCCACAGCTACAGAGAGGCTAGCTAACAGGGAAAGACCCTAGAAGGGACACACGGATGGCCCAGAAAAGGAGAAGTGGATGAGATCTACATGAGCGGACTGGGAGGGGGGTGGCAGAGGGCGAGGAGTGGGGCATGAGAACATAGAGAAATTGGAGGGTCGAGTTGGAACAGGGCATGGATGGAGATACCATGATAGATAAAGAATTCATGGGAATAGGAAGAGTCAGGGTGCCGGGGAAGCTCTCAGGAATCCACAATGATGACCCCACCTTGGACTGCTGGCAGTGGTCTAAAGGGTGCCTGGACTGGTCTACTTTGGTGAAAGGTCTAGTGAATACCCTAAGGTCATCACAGAGCCTTTGTCCAGTGACTGAAGGAGTCAGATGCAGAGATCCACAGCCAGGCACCAGGCTGAGCTCAGGGAATACAATTGATGAGAGAGAGGAGGGATTCTGCAGGTGGGGGATTTTGAGTTCATGATGGGAAGATGTGCAAGGATGACTGGCCACACTGGTGGAAGCCCGTGAACTATAGACTAGTGGCTGTGGAGTCCACATGGGACTGGACTAGGCCCTCTGGACATGGAAGACAGTTTTTTGGCTTGAACTGTCGGGTGGCACCTAGACAGGGGGATCTGGACCCATCCCTGGTGCATGGGGCAGGCTTTTAGGAGCCCAGTGCAGGTGATGTGACACATTGCGCAGCCTTGGTGCAGTGCAGAGGATTTTGGACCTGCCTAAGCTCAGTGTGCTGGGCTCTGCTGACTCCCCACAGGAGACTTTGATTTAGGGGTTGTGGGGATGTGGGGTAGCTTGGGAGGGGGGCTAAAGATGGGAGGAGGGAGATGGGATCTGTGGGTAGTATGTAGAGTGAGTAGAAAATTTCTTAAAGAAAAATGGGAAAAAGATTCTATTGGTGCAATTGTTATCAGGCTAGAGAGGTTGATACATACCTATTGTTTAATATTTTTTTTTCATTGCTTTCTAATCCTGCATCTTCCCAGAAACCACCTCTACAACTTAATTTTATATATGAGTCTTGCATATTGTAACTTCATTAAACTCACTTATCAGTTCGACTACTTTTTTAGTCTCCACCATAGTCTTGACTGCTTGTGTTTGATTTGCTGAACTGAAACAGACCTTGTTGTCATGCTTCAGATTTTAGATGGAAACTCTTGCAGTCTCTCACCACTAATTATAAGGTTAGCCAATTTGTTAATTTTGTATTTGCTTTTTTTTTTAAATCAGGTAAGAGTTTTCTTCTACTTGATGGAGGTATCTTCTTTCATGAAAGTTTTGAATTTTTCCAAATGCTTTTTCTATGTATGTTGAGGTAGTGATAATGTGAACTTGTTTTTCTAATGGTGTGTTAGATTCATTTACTTTCAGATATAAAATCATCCATATATTATTGCAATAAGCACCTCTCAGTCATGATATCCAGTGCATTTAGTTGATTGTTTTTTACATCCTTTTTTGTTGTTGTTTTGTTTTTCAAGACAAGGTTTCTCTGTAGCTTTGGAGCCTGTTCTGGAACTTGCTTTGTAGACCAGGCTGGTCTCAAATTCACAGAAATCCACCTGTCTCTGCTTCTAAGTGCTGGTACTAAAGGTGTGCAGCACCACTGCCTGGCTTGACATGCTTTATATAGATTTTTGTACTATAGTCATAAGAGATTTGGTGTGGATGTCTCTTTTGATGTCTGGTCTAATTTGATTATCATAGTAAAATTTTGATTTCACACCTAGTGGCAAAGAAGTAAGTAGTGTTCTCCACATTTTCTTTTTAGGAAGATTTTGTGAAAAATCTATGTTAACTTCCTTTAGAAACTTTGCTAGAGTTCATAAGAAAACTTTCTGTAACTGGAAAATGTCCTTCTTTACCTCTAGCAACATGGTTTCTTACAGACTTTATTGGTTGCCAGTTGCATGGAGTCATTTTCAATGTCTTAACTTCCAACATTTTTGTTCTTTTGAATACAAACTGCATCTCTTATACACAGCATGTAGTTAGATCATTTTTTCTAGCATGGCATTTTTTTATTCAATTTGCTTACTACTCATTCACATTTAATATTAGTAGCTATGTAATTGGTTTTATACCTGCCATTTGCCTTTTGTTTTCTATGTGCACCAAACTTTTTTGATACTCTATCTCTCCACCACTGCTTTCTTTTGCAATGGGTGATTTTCTAAGTTAGTTTTCATATGTAAATATGTGTGAATGTCTATTTAATTTTAGTTTCACCTCTTCTTAAAGAAGCCCATTCCAGCTTTTCTTTGGCACATCAAAAATGCCCACATCACCATTCTTGCACTTTAGGGCCATGATTGAGCAAAAGTTTACTTGAACACAATCACTACAAAATCATTCTGATAACCAAGAAGCATGGGCATCTTTGAACTTATAGCCCTCTTATCTTGGGCTCCTGAGTGCTAAGTTTACATGTGTGGTGCCATAGCCACCTGAAGAAGATTATATTCTTCTGCTACATTTGCCCCTCTAAGTTCTGATATTTTCTTTCACGTATCTTGGTGCAACTAAGGATTTCTCACATTCTTCTGAGGTCCCCTTCATTCTTTTTTCTTCATTCTCTTTTAAACTATGATTTGGCTTTTCTGTTTATTGATTCATATTCAGTTCCTCATATTCTTTCTTCTAGTTAATCATCCCCTGCCTTTAAATTTCAGTTATTGCACTTTTTAGTTTCATCAAAATATTTGAGAATTTTTCTTTATTTTTATTCTGTATCTGATGCAAACCCATCTAGTCTTGAATGTGGGAAAGAGTAATCAGTGTACTGATCTTCCAGTGCACCTTACTTAAGGCAGAGATTATGTTGTAGGGATGAGAAGCAGAAGAGAGGATCCATGATTTAACTTCATTCATGCAGAATTTACCTGCACTAGCAGGTAACTAGAGGCAAGAAGCAAAGAGCTAACTTCATCTGTGAGCTGCTATAGCATGTCTTTTGTAGTATCTTTTTTCATTTAAAAATGACTCTCTCTCTCTCTCTCTCTCTCTCTCTCTGTGTGTGTGTGTGTGTACAAGTTTTTGACTGAATTGTGTTTTACAGAAGGTAAATTTATGACATAATCTTGGTTATTAAAGGCTATATCTAAGCAAAGCTTTGAATGTTTCACCTAGTTTCTTCTGTTTACATTGAAATGTGAAGGAAAATTGGAGGACCTATTATGTGAAAAGGAATCAGGACTTAAAGATTAAAAAAAAATATCAGTGTTTTGTACATGTTGAGAAAGTATGTTCAGGAAAGAATAAGATAGTTCTGGCCAAAGATTACATCTGGACAGAGATTATCCATGGATTGAATCAACCATCTCGGCTGGAGCCAAGTATGTACTTGGGATTACAACAGCAGAAACGATGCTTTGTAGACTAAAAGGCTCAGGCCATACAAGGAGGCTTCCAGACTTCTTTTTGGAAATACAAAAGTTTACTATAGAACTAGTCAAGTGAATATATTCATATTAGGAAAAAATAAACATAAAGACAATTTAAAGATCTTTGGGACCTACCACAGACCCATAGCCTGTGGCCTTAGGACTTAAGATTGTTAACTACTGACTTTTATCTCTTCTTTGTCAGCAGACCAGACTAGTTCCTACAAAGAACCAGAGGGGATGAGCCACTATAAAGATCCATGGAGGTGGCAGAGTGTAAGGAGCTGTGGTGATATTTTATTTGTGCTTTAATAAATAAAGTTTGCCTGGAGATGAGGGGGAGGCCAGCCATTTTAAGTAAACAAAGATGTCAGGCAGCACATGCCCTTAATCCTGTCACTTAGCAGGCAGGGTCTCTGTGAATTCAAGGCCACACTAGGGAACAGAGCCAAGCTTGGTGACACTCGCCTTTAATCCCAGTACCAACCATAGAGACCTGGATGTCTGTACAGACAGAAAGACAATGACAGAGCTGTGTAGGAAGAGGAAGTGAGGTAGCTATGCTAAGAGCCAATGAAAGAGCAGAAAAGCAAGGCATATAAGCCTGGGTAGACAGGAAGTCATGCACCTTGGAAGCTGCTGTGTTAGTAAGGTGAGGGTAGCTTGTGGCTTTCCGTATTTCCCTGATCTCTCTAAGGCTTTAACCCAAATTTCTGGCCCCATGTTTTTTATTTATAACACTATTTAAAAATTTGGCTACAAGGAACCATGTAGATTTGGGGTGCTGACTAGTTTTATGTCAACCAGACACAAGCTAGAGTCATTTGAGAGGAGGGTGCCTCACTAGAGAAATGTCTCAGTAAGATCAGGCTATAGGAAGACCTTTAAAGCGTTTTCTTAATTATTAATTGATATGGGAAGGACCAAACCATTGTGGGTGGTAGCACTCCTGGGCAGTTGGTCCTAGGTTCTATAAGAATGAAGGCTGAGAAAGCCATGACAGGGGGGTGGGGGGAGAGGGGAGTAATGCCAGTAAGTAGCATCATTCCATGGCCTCTGTATCAGCTCCTAGTACAGAGCTTCCTGCCCTGTTTGAATTCCTATCCTGACTTCCTTTGATGATGAACTGTGATGTGGAAGCATAAGACAAATAAATCCTTTCCTCTCCAAGTTGTTTTAGTCTCAGTGTTTCATCATAGCAATAGTAATCCAAACTAAGACTTGTTGCCAAGATATAGTCTCATGGGTATGGCACTGCCATTTCACTGGGATATGATGGCAGAATATCAATCCAAAGAGGATGATTTCTTAGTCTTAAATTCTAATAGAATTTGTCTTGCTAGGTTTGGGTTTGTTGGGGGATATATCATGCTTTTTTATTTCCAATTTCTCCACTTTGGAATTTATGTCCCATCATTGTATTGTGAACATATACAGCTTACCTGTTTCACAGAATTACAGCTAGAGATTGCTCCCATGATAAATGAAACTTCATTTTAGGTTGTTAAGACTTGTATTATCAGCTAAAATATTATCTATTTTGGAAAAAATGTGTGGTGGTAAAAAACAATGTGTACTCCACAGTGTCATGGTTAGTTTTTGTCAACTTGAGACAAACTTGAATCACTTGAGAAGAGGGAACCTCAAGTGAAGAACTGGACCCATCATATTTGCCTGTGGGCATGTTTGTGGGAGCATTTTTTTCATTGCTGATTGATGTAGATGGGCCCAACCCACTGTGGGTAGTGCCATCCCCAGCAGTGGGGACTGAGTTAAGAAAGTTAGCTAAAAAGGTAATAGAGTGAACCAGAAGCAGGTCTCTGCTTCAGTTTCTGCCACAGGCTCCTGCCTTGATTTTCCCCAACAGTGAATTGTTATCTGGCAGCTTAAGATAATAAACCTTTTCCTATTACAAGTTAATTTTGGTCAGTGTTTAATCACAGAAACAAAATGCAAACTAAAACACACAGCTACTGGATACAGTATTATATAGATGTGTGTGGTCTCCATGATTATGTTGTTAAATTCTCAAGTATCTGATGATTTTTGACTTGATATTCTATTAATGAAAATGGGATACTAAAATTCCCTACTATCATTGTATATAGACAAAGTTATCCCTTTATGTCCAGTAGTTTGTTTTTTTTAATTGGGTACATCAATATTCAGTGAATATATAATTGTTACATCTTATTGGGAGACTGTTTCTTGTATTAATATATAGTAGCTTTGCCTCATCTATTTGTTTTAAGTGTACTTTATAACATATAAGTCATGTTAGTTTTCTCATTGCTGAGACAAATTATTTCATAAGAATCAACTTAAAAGTGGAGGAATATATTTGAGGCTACAGTCTATCATGGTAGGGAAGACATTGTATCAGGGACAAGTATTGTTTGTAGCAGCAAAGCATGAGGCTACTTCCTCATGTCTGAGTGGAAACAGAATGCAGGTGCTTATCTGGCTTTCCTCTTTCCCTTTGTTTGATTTATTTATTTTGGTGTTTTTCGAGACAGGATTTCTCTGTGTAGCTCTGGTGCCTTTCCTAGAGCTCACTTTGTAGCCCAGGCTGGCCTCGAACTCATAGACATCTGTCTGGCTCTGCTTCCGAGTGCTGGGATTAAAGATGTGTGCTACCACCACCCGGTGGCTTCTTTCCCTTTGATTCAGTCTGGACTACCAGCTCATGGGACAGTGACACTCACATTCAGGGTGGGTCTTCCCGTCTCAGTTAATCTATTCTATTACTGTTCTTACAGACAAGCCCACAAACAAAAAGATCCCCTTGGTAATTCTAAATCTAGGCAAGTTGACAAAAAAGATTAACCATTATAGAAGTATTTTTGTCAGATACTTTTTTGAAAAAAAAATCTGTCAAAATGTTTGCTTAGAATTTCTACTTCTAGTCTCTGTGCCTTTGCCAGTAACATGTGGTTTCTTGTAGACAGCGAACAGTTGGATTTTGTATTTTAATCTACCTAGCTAGTCTGTGTCTTTTAACTGAAGAGCAAAGGCAATTTTTATTTAGCAGTATTATTAAGAACTATGTCTTAATTTATGCTTTTTTTAAATTTTGCCTTTTTGTCCTTTTTGGTTAATTCAAGTACTCTCTGTTCCTTTCTTTCTCCCCTATTCACCTAAGAGCTTGGCCAGTTTGCTGAATTGAATATGTTTGATTCTTTCCTATTTTTTATTAGTTCTACTAATTCCATGAAATTAGTTTTTCCTGGACTCTTTTGCTTATGCCTATCACCCTGCCCCCACTGGTTTGTATAATTCATTTAAGTATCTTCAGTAGTTGTTGGTTTAGTGGTCATGTCTTCAGTTCATGCTTATATCTTGGGTTATACCTCTTTTGGTTTTAAAAGCTGATTTTGCTGAATACAGCAATCTTGGCTGACAGTTATTTACTTTAATGTGCTGAAATACTTCATTCCTTATTTCTTGACTTTTGTGGTTTCTGCTGAGAAGTCTGATGTTTGCCTCTGTAACTAGCCATTTTTTCTTATAGCTTTCAATATTCTTTTTTAGCTCTGTACTTGTGATATTTTAACTTTGGTCTGATATGGACAAGTTATTTTCTAGTCATGTTCATTTAGTGTTACAATTGACTTAGGTACTAAGGTGTTCATATATCTTCCTAGACTCACTGAACAGAATTCTCTATGTCATCAGTTTTTATTTTAGCTTTTTGTTTATACCAAGGATTTGTGGGTATGGTCTCTTTATGTGTTTCAGAGTTGTTGAAAATTCTGTAGTCATGATTTTTCTTTATTGTTGTCTGAATAAAATAGTTCACTGTCATTTTCTCTTATTGACACTTTCGATGACGAGCAATTTCTTCACCTTTTCATTTATTTCCAAGATGTCTAAGTAGCCATTTTTCTTCTTTCTTCTTCTCCACCATCTCTATCTCTGAGGAATTTCTCATACAAATCCTGTATTGATATCTTTTGCTTTATTCAGTGTCTGTTTGAATCCTGTTTGAGGATACCGAACATTTTGAAATTGAACTGTTGATTATTTGTCCAATAATTCAAAAACATTAATACCTTTGCATTCAGTTATGGAGGAGTTATAAAATTTTGAGAGTCAAAATGCTTGCTTCTCATTGTTTTGGTGTTTCTATATTATTTATGTAGATGCTGAGGCAGATACCTCCTCTTCGCTATATATGAGGTTTTCTCAGTGGCAAACTTTTCTTTTGTAGTCTCATGCCCCACTACCACTTAGTGGAGAAAAAGCATAAGATGGCAATATTACAATATTTTTAACTAGATATTTCAATATAATAAACAAAATACACAAAACGGAATCAATGGGTTTTAATCCAATAAAAAACATAAAGAAGCTAGAGGACTTACAAGAGAAACTAATTTTTTTATTAGGGAATATAAAATGTTAGTAAGTAATAAGACATGGGGATGAGAAAAGAAAAAGAGAAGAAGGGATGAAGGTATGAGAAATGAAAATGCAGAGGAATAAAACAGTGTAATAATTGCAAAGCAAGGTAGAACAATTGAAGAGACTATTGATATTTCTTTCTTGCTGAAAATAAAAGATGGAGATGCCTTTTTCCCTTGTGTGGGTCAAATGGGTGTTAAGTCATTTACTCTCTTCTGTGAAGTCCAAACACGTTAAACAGGTTAGTTCAGAAACAACTATTTGCAGGCTGCTCTCTATCCTGCCTTCCCCTTGGAAGTATGCACATTATTATGACTGCTGGTAGGCTGAATTCTTGCTAATGCTCTTCAGATATAGGCCCATCAATATAGCAAGTTTGGAAGCTGCCATCATGCTATTCCAAACAACTGAACCCAGTTTACTGTCCTCTGATGCCAGAGACACTCTGCCAGTGTATGCCTAGGTGTAAGGAATGTCCAAGTAATAACTGTTTCCACCAAATGTCTCCATGTCTCTTGGAGTGTGGAAAGCAAGCAAACAAGAAGACAATCTGGGATGAGATATGAGTCATGAATTATCCTATGCACCCTGGCCATTCCAGTCTCTGTCCTAGTCATCCACTGTATTCATGCACAGTTAGTCTGACATGGGTGAAACTTTGGCTGAGCTGCAAATTCCAAATGCCTGTGCCACCTGCTTCCCTATGTAGTGACGCCACTACCTACTACCACATGGATCTGTGTCCCTAGGCCTGTGTCCAAGTCACAGACAGTTTCCTGGGCCTACACTGATATTCAGCGTGGTCACTCAGGCAGTAGAGAGGAGAGATCCTTTGGTGCTGGAAACACAAAATGCAGAAGCCTGTGCTACCCTCAGCTGAAAGGCTTAACAATAATACTTCTCTTAATGTAGCTAAGAGCAGTGGTGAATAAACTTTGAAGTATGAAGGGGTAGGGTGTGCTTTCTCTGGTGTCTGCTTGTTGCACAGATGACGAATATTCTACATTAAATTACATTTTCAGAGGGTCAGATTGTGTGCCTGTGCAATGTTGCAAGGCTTTACTTCCCTCTGAGAGGTTTACCTTATTTATCATTGTACTTTCCTCTAAATATTAATGCTTATTATTTCCACTATAAACATTTGCATTAATATTTATGGCCTGTAAAGAGCTACTTTTTAACTTTTATACTCCTGTACCTTTCAAAGTCACCCATCTTTTCCTTTAATTGTGTACCTGATGCTTATTTTCAGACTCAGGGAGATTCATAAATGTTCTGGGTGTTTCTAATCTACAAATTTCTGAAAGGTATTAACAATCCTCGAAGACCTATTCATTTCCCAGTTAGTTTTCCACCACTAGAGGATTAATCACCTCTCACCACATTGGATTGATCAACTTTCTCACACATAAGCTTTTGGAGAACAAACTATATCAAAAGCATATCAGAAGATTTAACATTTTATATGTGAAATTAATAACATATTTGGATTATATAAATACACATTCACAACTATAAAGATAATGAGGCAAACCAACGATCATGTTAGCAACATTGGCATAACCCTTTTGGTAAATGAATGATTAATGTTAGGTACCAGCTTGACTGGGTAAAGGGATTTCCATATAGATGGCAAAACATTTCTGGGAGTGTCTGTAAGATTATTTCAGAAAGAGATGTCCGAATACCATTCTTACTTAGGAGAAGAGCATCACCCAATCCATTTAGGGTCCAAATTGGACAAAAAGATACAAAAAAGGCAATTTATCCCCAGTTCAGCTATAATTCTCTTCCCTCAAACAGGGATGTCCTGGTTGTTGGTCTTTTGGACTCAGTGAATCAAACTACTGACTGTCCTGATTCTTCATTTGGTAAACAGAGTATAGTAGAAGTCTTAAATATCCACAATTGCTTGAGTCAATCTTAGAGATAGAGATAAAGAGAGAGTTTTATAGATGTGAAAAATGATAGAACTACTCATTTGCTCTCTAGCTTTTTGTCTGATTATAATAGCTATTCCTCCTAAATATTCTTCTGCTGTAATACTGCTATCTATCACAAAATCCACACCAGAGTTAAGGCAATGCTGGCACATTGCCCTCAAGTCTTCAAGACTATGAGATAAATAAACAAATGTTTTTTCCAAAGTTAGTATACCTCAAAAAATTTATGACTGTGATACAAAACAGATTAAACACATCTATTACCTTGGACTTCAAAGCATTTACAAAAGCCCTTTTCTGTAAATGGAAAGGCATTTCTGAAAAATGCTTTTTTCTTCATTCCTGTCCATAATGCTCACCAGAAATTTGCTTTCAAATAACAAGAACAGCAATATACTTTCATGATTCTTCAGCACTATATTACAATTTAATGTGGTGAGATTTTAAAAGTGTTTTTATTAGATCCATCTGTCTGTCTATCTATCTATCTATCTATCTATCTATCTATCTATCTATCTATCTATCATCTGTCTATGTGTGAGAAGGGTGTAGCTGGAAGCTTTTCTGTGTCCCACCCAGTCCACAGCTGCTCAGACCCAAGTAAACACACAGAGGCTAATATTATTTTTAAACTATGGCCATGGCAGGCCTCTTACTAGCTAGCTCTTACATCTTAAATTAACCCATTTCTATAAATCTATACTTTGCCAAGTGGCTTGTGGCTTACCGGTACTTTACATCTTGCTTCCATGGCAGCAGCTGGCAGCATCTCCTCTGCTCTTTATTCTCTTTCTGTCTGTTCGGATTTCCTGCTTGCCTCTAAGCTGCCTTGCCGGAGGCCAAATGGCTTTATTTATCAACCATTCAGAGTAACAAATATTCACAGCATACAGAAAGACATTCCCATCATTTCCCCTTTTCTCTCTATTCAAAAGGAAGGTTTTAACTTTCACATAGTAAAATTACATATAACAAAACAGTTATCAAGCAAGAATTATAGCTACAATACCTACTCTATTTGTATTTGGCAAAAAGTAAAGAAGATAGCCTATCTATCCCATATTTGTGAGTCTAAAGTTTCATATCTAATTTATCTTTTATCATAACCAAAGAAAATTATAACTATCTAGTCTTCAACTACATCAAAGACCTCAGAAGGATATAATATTACCTAAGTAAAGAGGATGTGCATTGTAAGCAACTTCCAAAAATCTAGAATGACAGAGACAGCTGGCTGCCTGGACAGTCACCTAAAGTTCTTCTGCATTGTTGGGGCATCCATTTTCAGCCCATAGGCCTAAAGTCTCTCAGTTGTTTTTCTCTGTGTCCAGTGGAATGCCTGGCTGTTTCTTCAGTGGTCACCTTCCTATGGGTCCTGCATGTCCAGTTTGTATAACGTACTGTCAATCAGTCGATGCAAGGGCACTCTTTTGCCCAGTGGCTAACTTTTGCCACAAAGAAAGCTAACTCCATAATGAGTTTCTTCAATGTCCATTATCTTTTGTGAAGTAGATTGGTGCTGCCAGGAGCAGACATGTCTCATTGTCCAGAAAGTTTAAGTTTTTAAAACATTTTAAATGCCATATTCTGTAGATCTTTGAAGTGTTTGAAGATTACCTACCTAATTGAATTATACCTATGTATACCTAGAAAACTTAACATGACTATAAGTTTGACTATGAAAGAAGACTAATTATTAATCTGGATTTCTTAATTATCCCTACAATTTAAAGGAACTGCACAAACATAATACCTTAAACAAGAGTAGAAATATGCATACAGTCTAACAAAATTAACTTTAAATTTGTATCAAAAAACTAAAAATCTATATTAATGTAAAACATTTTAAACAAGTTGCTCTTTAAAAGTAGGTTCAACAATTCATCATTTTATCCTATCCTATCTATATCCTATATTTCCATTTCAGTGGGGGGACATGCACATGCCTCAGCAATGCATGTATGGAGGTCAGAGGGCAACTTTTGTAAGTCAGTTCTCTCCTTTCACCATGTCGGTCCCAGAGGTTGAAGTAGAGTCCTAAGGCTTGACAACAGTCACCTTTAACTGCTGAGCAATTTGAACCATCTCACAAGGCAAAGTTGCACAGATTATAATACCCTTTTCCTTCTACAAGATATCACAATGGTCCACTATGTTGATGATAATATTCTGATTGGACTTAGTGGGCACAAAGTAATGACCACTCTAGATATATTGGTGAGACATTTTAATGTCATATATTGGGAAATATATCCAAGTAAACTCCCGAAGCTTTCTAACTCCACGAAATTTCTAGATTTCTGGAACTCTGGTGAATAAATAATTTAATATGGTCCTCCATATAACCAAGGAAGAGCCACTACAACTATTATGCCTATTTAGATTTTAAAGGCACCATATTTCTCATTTGGTGTATTACCCTGGCCTGTCATTTACCAAGGGACTAAAATAGCTACTAGCTTTGAGCAGTGCTTAGAGTTGGTCTTTGATTGAGTACTCTCAGGATGATAGAACAACAGAAATTCATTTCTTACAGTTCTAGAAACTGAAAAATCTAAGAACAAGTCTTCCTCGCTGTCTAGTTAGGCCCACTTCCTGGTAAACAGACTCTGTTGTTCTTTTTTTTTTTTTTTTTCATTATAACCTCAACCAGCAAAGAGAAGGACTAGCTAGATCTCTGGGATCTCTTTTATAAGAGCACAGATCCCAATTATGAATGTTCTGTGCTAATTACCTAATCACCTTCCTCAACTTCCACTTCAAACACTGTACCAATGGATTTAAACATATTGTTTTGAGGGATGGGTCACAAACATCTTTACCATAGCAATCTTCTGCAGCAGATGCAAGTTGATGTGCAAACTTCTACCAGTGGAGCTATGGTATCAAACAAAAACCCAAAACAAAAAAACCCAAAACCCAATAGTGCTTAAAGGTTCACTGGCAAACACAAATGCTGTCAGAAACCTCAGGAAGGCTTTGTAAGATAAATAACAATTCAGGCCTTTAGGATTTCTGAAATCTTTGCCTGATACCCACTATAATTTTAAGAAATAGCTCTTGGATTTTTATTGTGTCAACAAGCTACCATATGATCTGACAACTTACAGTAATTGGGTATATCTGATATACAAAGCCATAAAATTCTAAGCCATAAAATTCTAATTACTAGATACAAATGTAAATTGAGACATGATCAATCCCAATCAGACCCTGAAGTTGACAGTTAAACATGAGAGTAGCATAAATACTCGTGGTTCCCACTCCCAAAATTCTGACTTTCTTCTCCCAGGTGCACCTGTGATCTCCCAGGGCATTTCCTATAATCAAATCTCAGAGGAAAAGAAAGCTCAAGCCTCATTTATATAGTGTAGTTCTATAGAGAGAGGGAGGAAGGGAGGGAGGAAGAGAGAGAGAGAGAGAGAGAGAGAGAGAGAGAGAGAGAGAGGGAGGGAGGGAGGGAGGGAGGGGGAGAGGGAGGGAGAGAGAGAGAGAGAGAGAGAGAGAGAGAGAGAGAGAGAGAGAGAGAGAATCTGTAGGTACCACTTAAGATATGAGAGCTACAACTTTATAATCCCTTTACAGGACATTCCTGAAAGACAGGAGTGAATGGGCTGAACTTTGAACAATCAACCTTGTGCACTTTGCTTAAATGTAGAAATGGATAGATAAGGAATTATATAATGATTCATGGATTAAATCCAATTATTTGGATTCATTATCAGGTACTTGGAAGAAATGGAATTAGGAAATTGATGACAAAACACCAGAGGAAAAGGTATGGGGATAGAGATACCCAAATGACCATAAATATAAATTTAGTGTAAAACTTGAAAAGCTCTGAGCAGAAGTCTCAGTGTACATGCTTTAGTTTATTTCTAAATCAGTTACAACTTAGACTGGATAATTTATGAAGACTACAGTTCCCTGTATTTCCAGAAGCTAAGAAGTTGAAGATCAATGTGGCAAAAATTTGTTATCTGATGAAGGCTGTTGTCTAATTGCAAAGTGGAGTTTTGCTCTTATGCCCTCACATGGAGGTGTGTGGAAGAACAAGTCTTTTGTGAGGGCAGAGAGCTCACAACCTAACCACACTCGAAAGCCCCTACTTAACAGCATCACATTGGGTCTTAGTTTTCCAGGTATGAATTGTGAGGGAACACAAATCATTCAAATCATTGCATCTGGATCATAAGCAAATGAAAAGATTCCTATCACCATGGAATTAAGAAGTTAAAACAAAATTATATATCACTTTACACCTATTACAATGGCCCAAAATCAAATGGCTAGCACAAATGATACTGAAAATATGGAGAAATACTAGTAGTATGCATACAAAATTTACATTCACTTTAGAATAAATTTTGACATGGATTCAGGTTGTTTTTTTTTTTTGCCAACCTAAACATACCACTCAAAAATCATTTTCTTCTGGGTATTTACATAAGCAGATTGAAAACTTCCATCTACAAGCCATGTAGCAATTTCCTCTGAGATTAAAAGTCTCTATCATGCAGGTAAATTTCTTAAGAAATAGGATGTGGAAAGGAAGGTAAAATAATAGGATATTTTAAGATAGGATATTTACAAGGTTAATCCACAGGATGTTCCAAGGGGGATGGAAATGTTTATTCTTCAGAGAAGCTCTTAAACTCAGAAAGTAAATAACTTAAAGTTAGTTTGCAAGTCCATGAAGCTGATCAGATTCACTAATCACCTACTTCCCCTAAGCATATATAAGTAGTAAAAATTCCTGAAAGCCACTTCCAGACAAATGGAGCTTCCTAGAAAAGGTTCAGATGGGCAAAGCTGCCTGGAAGTGTCAGAGACCAGCCTAGCTTCCTGGAGGTAGCAGAGAGCAACCCAGCAGCCTGGAAAAGGTTCAGATCATCTGAGCTACCTGGAACTTATTGAGATGCCTATTGGCTGTGCAGTGTGCTCCAGCTTTCCAGCCTTCATAAGCTCTCACCTGTGTTGAGGTAGGCTTGTGTTAATGCTTCTGTCCTTGAATCATTTTCCTCTTGTGAGCAATCCCACACCCATACTCCTGTAAGTAACCCTAATGAAATTCACTGCTTCACCAAGCTGGACTTTTGTTCTTTGATCTGTTATCAGTTCCCTATCTGCTATACATTTAGGTATCTAAATGAGTAGACATTTGTTCATGTCTTCCCACGAATAATGTCAAACAATACCACACAGAAACTTGAGTATATACTTTTATAGTAACTTTACTTGTAATTGACAAAACTCCGAAGCAACCAGGATGTGTTCCAACAGGCAAATGACTAAAAATTTATGATACTGCCATATGATGGAATTGTTAAAATAATTCAATTATAATATTAAATTATAAAGAGTCATGGAGGAATCAAATAGCCATTGTTAGCTGGAGGCTACCTGAAAACCTGTGTACTGAATAATTCCAACTATGTGAAATGCTGATAAAGGCAAAATTACAAAGGCTTTAAAACAACTGTGATTGCCATGCTCAGCAGAAAGGAAGAATGAGTAAGTAGGGCATAGAAGATTTTAGGGCAATGAAACAATTATACCGTATGATTTTGTAAAGTAAATATACATGTTACTTACCCTTATAAATATAAATATGTTCAAAGATTGGTCAAAATCCACAGCACATATAACACCAAGAGTAACCTTTTTGAATGTATCATCATTGGCTTATCAATTGCAACAAATAGAAAACAGGAATATAAGATGCTCACAATAAAGGAGAAGATATTGGAGGTGAGGGAGTACATGAAATGTTTCCACTTTCCTGTGTCTCTAAAACTACTTAAACTATTCATTTTAAAAAGTGATAGAACACCTCTCAGGAAGTACATGAAGAGTCAATTAAATCAATTAAAGTTTTGTGTTGATTATACATTTTTATTTATCCACAATGTTGTAAAACAATGCTCTCTATCTAATTCCAAAATATTTTCACCAATAGGCAGCCACCTTTTACCCTTCTTCCAAGCTCTCAGCAATCACTGATCTCCATTCTACTTCAGTGGAATAAGCTAAACCAGATAGTGCATATACACTAAAACTGATGTTATGTGTTTTGTGTCTGCCTAATCTTCTTAGCATTGTGCTTCTGAATTCAGGCAGTTGTAGCATGTACCAATACACCATTCTTCTTATATATTACACATTCCTAATGCACTTCACCTGATGATGGACATTCGGATTGTTTCACTTTGGAAATGCTGCTGCAATGAACAGACTTGTGAAAACCTTTGTTTGGGAACCTGTTTTCAGCCAGACACGATGGTGTACACCTGCAACCTCAGCAAGAGAACATGGAGGCAGGAGGATCCGAAGTTTGTGGTTATGTTTGAGTATATAGAAAGTTCAAGACCAGCCTGAGCAACACAAAACTTAGTCTATACAAAAACATACATAGAAGTAACATTATATGAACTGAATGGTTATATTTGCGCGCGCACACCACACACACACACACACACACACACACACACATCAGACAAAAACAATTAGTTGAAAAATAGGCCATGAATATGGAGAGAGGAGAGGGGTATATGGGTGGGCTTGGAAGGAAGAAAGAGGAGGGAAAATGTTGTAATTATAGTCTCAAAATAAAAGCAAGCAGGCAAGAACTCTGTTTTTATGTCTCTGGAACTGCTGGGTCATATGGTAAATTTGTCATTTTTTTTTTTTTTGTGAAACTGCTAACCTGTTTCCAACAGTAGATATATAATTTATGATCTCAGCCAAAATGTGTAACTGTTCAAATTCTTTCCCATGCTTGCCAATAGCTGCTGTTGTGCAATATTTTAAAATTATAGTCATCCTAGTGAGTAAACTATTAGTAAAGCTGTCTATGTGTGGTATTAATTGCATTTTCCTATGACTAAGTATTTTGTTTTCATCTGTTTATTATTTATGTAATTTCTGAGGAAAAATGTCCACTAACATCCTTTGTCCATTTATGACTTGGCATTTAAATGTTATGTAGTTATTCATATTTCCATTGACACAGTAATTGTATGTGTATGGGGCACAATGTGATATTTCAATACATTATGCAATGTGCAATAATCAGAGCAACTGGGTTATCTTCTCTTCAGACATTCATCGTTTCTTTATAGTAGGACATTCAAAATCGTTTCTGTTAACTGATTTTTATTTATTTATTTATTTTGCCTTGGCAATAGATTAAGACACACGCTTTTCCACAGGAGGTTCTCTTGACCAATGAAGATCCGAGAGCCTCCGATGCTCACTCTAGCTGCACAGACAGCTGGTCCTTCAGTGCAAGCGGTACTCACCGGCCTCTTGTCTGCCCTGCTCCTTGCGCGCGTCCCGCCAGCCATGACAGCCAAGCAATACAAAGTGCTCTGGGGAGTGAGCTCCGGATCTAAAGACCTACGACCGCTGGCGTACCGAGTTCCCCGGGGGCAGTCCTCTGGCTAGCACCTGAGCCTGCTACTGTAGCCTCGGCTGTGACGTCAAGGCCGGAAACTGTGGTTCCCGCGAGACAGCAGCTGAAGTCGGTTGCCCGGGAAACACGCATAAGTAGATGACTGGTTCGGGATGGAGGCGGAGACATCCTTGAGGTCTCTGCAGCCAAACCTTTCAGCCCCGAGCTGGAACAGAATCTGAGCTGATGCATGCTCTAAGTCAGCCAGGTGGGGGCAGTTTTGAGACGTAATCATAGAACAATCATTTAACTTTGTGAAACTGATTTTTTTTCCCACTTAGTAAGTTGGAAAAGGTGAGCAAATACAAAGTAGCTTTCTTTTTAGACTCATCTAAATTATATTTTATATCTAAATTACTAACAATTTATTTACATGTACCTTATGATTAGGTTTTATTTCTCCATACATGTACCTTAAAAATTTTTCAAAAACAAAAGAACAAAACGTGGTTGAAGACGTAAATTGTTTTGAGACAGGGTCTCATGTAACCCAGATTGGCCAGGAATTGGTTGGGGCTGAGAGTGACCTTGAACTCCTGATTCTCCTGCTTCTACTTCTAGAGTGCAGGCATTAAAGGCTTGTGTGCTACTATTCTTGTTTAGTCACCACTGGAGAAGCCAGGGCTACTTCCACATCTGGCCGGCATAATACCCACTGAAGAACTTTTATAACATGTCCAATTTCTTCAAATATGAAGGATGCTTCCTATTATGTGCTTGATCAGGAACAATATATTTAACTCACAGGCATTGTTTAAAATAATTTGTATACTATTGAATGTAGCAGCTTTTAAGTAACCTGAGGTATAATTGCACATTAGAACTTTTTTTCATGTTTGGGCTTTTAATGTTTCTTTTTTATTATAGACATTATTGTCACATCGAGGTTCTACTCTGTGCCCTAGTTATTAAATACAAACTTTTTAGTGGTATTTTTTTAACCATTCAAAGTGTTATCATTACAGATTGTCCTATTAAGCTTGGCATCTTAGTAACTGTTCTGTTGTTATGAAGAAACACAATGACCAAAGCAACTTTTATAGTAGAAAGCATTTAATTGGGGGCTTGTTGAGGTTTCCCAGGTTTAGTCCATTGTTATAATGGAGAGGAGCATGCAGCCTGCAGCAAGGCACCAGAGCAGTGGCTGAGAGCTGCATCCTGATCTATGGGCAGAGAGAGAAAAAGAGGGACTCTGGGCTTGGCATGAGCTTTTGAAAACTCAGATACTAACCCCAGTGACACACTTCCTCCAACAAGGTATAGTTCTTAATCCTTTTAATCCTTTCAAATAGTGTCACCCCTTGGTGACTAAGCATTCATGTATATGAGTTTGTGGGGCAATTTTTATTCAAAACACCACTGTTGGCTTGACCCCCCGGTTTCAATTTCCTGAAGCCCATCCTCATCTGCACACTTCTACTGTCAGTATTACCCTTTTATGTTTATACCATGTGTGATCTACTACTCTCTCTATGACTGTCCTTTCAAGCCTCTTCCCCCCTCTGTCCTGGACACCTGCCTAGTTTCCTGGCATCTACAGTGGTGAAAGAAAATAGCCCCGCTGCCAGGATACAAGATTAACTCAAAAAAATCAGTAGCCCCCTATATACAAATGATAAATGGGCTGAGAAAGAAATCAGAGAAGCATCACTCTTTACAATAGCCACAAATAATATAAAATACCTTGGGGTAAACTCTAACCAAGCAAGTGAAAGAACTATTTGATGAGAACTTTAAGTCTCAAAAGAAAGAAATCAAAGAAAACATTAGAAAATGGAAGGATCTCCCATGCTCATGGATAGGTAGGATCAACACAATAAAAATGGCAATCTTACCAAAAGCAATCTACAGATTCAATGCAATCCTCATCAAAATCCCAACACAATTCTTCACAGACTTGGAAAGAACAATACTTAACTTTATATGGAAAAAAAAAAACCTAGGATAGCTGAAAGAATCCTGTATAATAAAGCAACCACTGGAGGCATCATAATCCCTGACCTCAAGCACTACTATAGAGCTATAGTAATAAAAACAGCTTGAGACTGGCATTAAAACCGATATGTGGACCAACAGAATCTAATTGAAGACCCTGACATTAATCCACATACCTATGAATATATGATTTTCAACAAAGAAGCCAAAACTGTACCACGGGAGAAAAAGCATCTTCAACAAATGGTGCTGGCATTACTGGATGTCAACATGCATGCAGAAGATTGCAAATAGATCCATATCTGTCACCATGCACAAAACTCAAGTCCAAGTGGATCAAAGACCTCAACATAAATCCAGTTACACTGAACATGATAGAAGAGAAAGTAGGAAGTAGCCTTAAACGCATCAGCACAGGAGACCCCTACCTAAATATAACACCAGTAGCACAGACACTGAGAGAAACAATTAATAAATGGGACCTCCTGAAACTGAGAAGCTTTTGTAGATGAAAGGACATGGTCAATAAGACAAAATGACAGTCTACAGAATGGGAAAAGATCTTCACCAATCCCACATCTGACAGAGGGCTGATCTCCAAAATAAAGAGAGAACTAGAAAAGCTAGACTTCAAAATACTGAACAATCAATCCAATTGAAAAATGGGCTAAAGAGCTTAACAGAGAATTCTCAACAGAAGAATCTCAAATGACTGAAAGACATTTAAGGAATTTCTCAACATCCTTAGTCATCAGGGAAATGCAAATCAAAACGACTCTGACATACCATCTTACACCTGTCAGAATGGCTAAGGTCAAAAACACTGAGGACAGCTTATGTTGGAGAGGATGTGGAGCAAAGGGAACTCTCCTCCACTGTTGGTGGAGCTGCAAACTTGTACAGCCACTCTGGAAATGAGTATAGCAGTTTCTAAGAAAATTGGAAATAAGTCTTCCTCAAGACCCAGCTATAACACCCAGCTATATACCCAAGGAATGCTCAATCTTACCACAAAGGACACATGCTCAACTATGTTCATATCAACATTAGTCATAATAGCAAGAACCTGGAAACAACCTAGATTCCCCCCAACTGAAGAATGGATAAAGAAGATGTGGCACATATACACAATGGAGTACTACTCAGTAGTAAAAAAACAATGACATCATGAAATTTGTAGGCAAATGCATGTAACTAGAAGACATCATCCTGAGTGAGGTAACCCAGATTCAGAAGGACAAATATAGTATGTACTCACTCATAAGTGGAAACTAGATGTGAGGGAAGGTATGGCCAGACTGCAACCCACAGCTCCAGAGAGGCTAGCTAGCAGGGAAAGACCATAGGAGGGACACATGGATGGCCCATCAAAGGAGAAGTGGATGAGTTCTACATGAGCAGACTGGAAGTGGGGAGTGGCAGATAGCGACGAGTCGGGGGTGAGAATATGGGGAATGAGATGGTCAAGCTGGAACAAGAACAGAGTTGGAGGACAGGGAGGGAAATAACATGATAGATGAGGACATCATAGGAATGGGAAAAGGCAGGGTGCTGGGGAGGCTCTCAGGAATCCACAAGGATGACCCCACCTGGGAGTGCTAGCAGTGGTCTAGAGGGTGCTTGGACTGGTCTGCTCTGGTGACAGGTCTAGTGAATTCCCTAACTGCCATCATAAAGCCTTTGTCCAGGGACTGATGGAGGCAGATGCAGAGATCCATAGCCCGGTGCCAGGCTGAGCTCCAGTAATCCAATCCATGAGAGAGGAGGGATTCTGCAGGTAGGGATGTTGAGATCATGATGGGAAGACATGCAGAGATGACCACCATACTGGTGGAAGCCCATGAACTGTAAACTAGTGGCTGTGGAACCTCCATGGGACTAGACTAGGCCTTTTGGATATGGAAGACAGTTGTTTGACTCAAACTGTTTGGGGGGCACCCAGGCAAGGGGATTATGATCCGTCACTGTTGCATGGTCAGGCTTTTGGAAGCCTGGGTGCCTATGATGTGATGCCTTGTGCAGCCTTGGGGGTGCCTGGACTGTGAGGGAAGAGGGAGAGGGAGAGGGAGAGGGGGAGGGGGAGGGGGAGGGGGAGGGGGAGGGGGAGGGGGAGAGGGAGAGAGGGAGAGAGGGAGAGGGAGAGAGGGAGAGAGGGAGAGAGGGGAAGGGGAAGAGGGAGAGAGAGAGGGAGAGAGGGGGAGGGGAAGAGGGAGAGGGAGAGGGAGAGAGGGGGAGGGGGAGAGGGAGAGGGAGAGGGAGAGGGAGAGGGAGAGGGAGAGGGAGAGGGAGAGGGAGAGGGGCTGGGACCTGCCTAGGCTCAGTGTGTAGGGCTCTGCTGACTCCCCATGTGAGATCTTGATTTGGGGGATGTGGGGAAGTGGGGTGGCTTGGGAGGGAGGGCTGGAAGGTGGGAGGAGGGAGGAGAGATCTGTGGGTGGTATGTAGAGTGAGTAGAAAATTTCTTAATAAAGAAAAATTTTAAAAAAAGAAAATAGCTCCCCAAGACTCACAGGGAGTGGCACATTTAGGAGGTGTGGCCTTGTTGGAGTAGGTGTGGCTTTTTGCAGAAGCATGTCACTGGAGGTGGGCTTTGAGATCTCAGAAGCTCAAGCCAGGCCTAGTGTGTCTCAGTTTTTTCCTGCTGCCCTCAGATCAAGATGTAGAACTCTCAGCTACCTCTCCAGCATCATGTCTGCCTGCTATGGTAATAATGGACTAAACTTCTGAACTGTAAATAACCCCCAATTAAGTGTTTTCCTTTATAAGAGTTGCCATTGTCATGTTGTCTCTTCACAGCAATAGAAACCCTAACTAAGACATCTACCCTCCCTTGCTTGCCTGCAGACATGCACAAATAGAAAATTAGAGCTATGATCTACATTTCACATAGAACATGCAGTGTTTATCTTTCTAGTTTGGGCTACATCATTATAATATTTTTCAGTACCATCCATTTTCCATGACAAATTTGATAATGTCATCATATGACTGAATAAAATTCATCTGTGTGTACACACCACATATTTCCTCTGTTGGTTGGTACCTAAAATTATTCTATTTTGTTAATATTGTGAAAACAGCAGCAGTAAACATGGATTGCAGGAAACAAGAATCCTTTGACTCCGTGCCCAGAAGTAATAGAGCTGGGTCACATGTTGCTGCGTTTTAGCTCCACACTAATTTCTATTGTCATCTCACCAATTTATACTCCGTCTTAAGTGAATAAGTATTCCCCTTTCCTCACATACTCTCCAGAATGTGTTCTCATTATTTTCTTGGTGCTAGCCATTCAGGCAGGGAGTGAGTCTTGGAATAGTTTTCACTACATTCCTGATATCTAAGGATCTTGGGCATTAACAAAAAAGTATTTATTGGCTATTTGTATTTCTTCTTTGAAAACTTTCTGATCAGCTTCCTAGCCCAGTTTTTGAATGAGTTGTTTATTTTTCTGGTATTTGTCTTTTGAGTTCTTTGTACATTCTAGGTAGCAATTCTCCTTCAGCTAAATAGCTAGCAAAGATTTCCTCTCATTCTTCTGACTTGGTTAACTGTTTCCTTCACTATACAGAAGACTTTTTAATGTTATGATACTAGTTGATATCCTATTGGTTGATAATTGGCCCAATTACTGACTCAATTGGAGTCCTATTCAGAAAGACTTACCTACCTTGAAGTATTTCCCCCACATTTCTCTTCTAGTAATTTCATATTTTTAGGTCTTGTGGTAATTAACGTCTTAGATTCATTTGGAATTGTTTTGTGCAATGTGCAAGATAAGGATTTCATTCTTCATACATAGATATTTTGTTTTCCCTGCATTTTCCTGCATAATAAAGTTGAAATGTTGCCTTTCCTCTACTGAGTATTCTTGGCATCTATCAAAAATATCTGAGTCTTCCATTCCATTGATCTATATGACTTTTTCTGCCAATATCATGCTGTTTTTTATTTTTCTGATGAACATAAATGCAAAATTCTCAACAAAGCACTTATCATTTTAACTTAACAACATGCCAAAAGGATCACTCATCACCACCAGGTAGTTCTTTATTTGAGGGATGAAGAGTTGGTTCAAAACATGCAAACCTGTATATCACATAAATGGACGTGGGGACAAAAATAACATCATCATTTTTTTTGATGGGTGAATAAAAAATGTTTGTTTTTTCTTTGTATTTTTAAACATGTTGTTACAAAACTAGTATATTCTTTTTTAATTTTTACTTTATCTGTTTTTAATTTTTAAAAGTTTTTTTTTATATTTTTTTATTTTACAATACTATTCAGTTCTACATAATAGCCACAGATTCCACTGTTCTCTCCCTTCCTGCCCCCTCCCCTTCCCCCCAGCCCACCCCCCTATCCCCACCTCCTTCAGATCAAGGTCTCCCCTGAGGACTGGGATCGACCTGATAGACTCAGTCCAGGCAGGTCCAGTCCCCTCCTCCCAGATTGAGCCAAGCGTCCCTGCATAAGTCCCAGGTTTCAAATAGCTAACTCATGCAATGAGCACAGGACCTAGTACCACTGCCTAGATGCCTCCCAAACAGATCAAGCCAATCGTCTGTCTCACCTATTCAGAGGGCCTAATCCAGTTGGGGGCCCCTTAGCCTTTGGTTCATAGTTCATGTGTTTCCATTCGTTTGGTTATTTGTCCCTGTGTTTTATCCAACCTTGGTTTCAACAATTCAAGCTCATATAAACCCTCCTCTTTCTCACTAATTAGACTCCCAGCGCTCCACCCGGGGCCTAGCCGTGGATGTCTGCATCCAGATTCCTCAGTCCTTGGATGGGGTTTCTGGCACAACTATTAGGGTGTTTGGCCATCCCATCACCAGAGTAGGTCAGTCCCGGCTGTCTCTCGATCATTACCAGCAGTCTTTTGTGGGGGTATCTTTGTGGATTTCTGTGGGCCTCTTTAGCAATTTGTTTCTTCCTTTTCTCACGTGGTCTTCATTTACCATGGTCTCCTATTCCTTGCTCTCCCTCTCTTTTCTTGATCCAGCTAGGATCTCCCGCTCTCTTTCCCTCAACCCTCGCCCTTCATTGCTCCCACTCATGTCCAGGCTGTTCATGTAGATCTCATCCATTTCTCCATGTCTTTCTTGGGATCCCGTTTTCCAGGTAGCCTCACTGGTGATGTGAGTAGCAGTCCAGTCATCCTTTTTCCACATCTAGCATCCTCCTATGAGTGAGTACATACCATATTTGTCTTCCTGAGTCTGGGTTACCTCACTCACGATGATTTTTTCTAGATCCATCCATTTGCCTGGAAACCTCATGATGTCATTGTTTTTCTCTGCTGAGTAGTATTCCATTGTGTATATGTGCCACAATTTATTTATCCATTCTTCAGTTGAAGGGCATCTAGGTTGTTTCCAGGTTTTGACTATTACAAACAATGCTGATATGAACATAGCTGAGCAAGTGCTCTTGTGGTATGATTGAGCATTTCTTGGGTATATGCCCAGGAGTGGTATAGCTGGATCTTGGGGGAGATTGATTCCCAATTTTTTAAGAAAGCGCCATATTGATTTCCAAAGTGGTTGTACAAGCTTGCATTCCCACCAGCAGTGGAGGAGAGTTCCACATCCTCTCCACATGTGACAGAGGACTGATATCCAGAATATATAATGAACTCAAGAAATTAGACATCAAAACAACCAGCAGTCCAATTGAGAAATGGGCTTTAGAACTAAACAGAGAATTCTCAACAGAGGAAACTCAAATGGCTGAAAGACATTTAAGGCATTGCTCAACATCCCTAATTATCAGGGAAATGCAAAGCAAAACAACTCTGAGATACCTAACCTTACGCCTGTCAGAATGGCTAAGATCAAAAACACTGAAGACACATCATCATTTTTATAGATGAAGAAAAGGCTTTTGACAAAACTCAATATCCCTTATGATAAATTTTTTTAAGACACCCAGAGGAGAAGAAACATTCTTAGAGGCTAGAGAGAGACTCAGTGGTTAAGATGTCATACTATTCTTCCAGAGGATCTAATTTCAGACCCACCCAAATGCCCTTAATAAATGGCTCACAACTCTCCATCATTGCTAGGAGTCTTAGCAGGGGACATCCTAGAGATTTCCCTAGCACCAGGTTTCTCCCCAACCCCATAATAGCTCACTCTATCAAAATATCATTTTCATTATTCTCCTTCTCTGTCCCTCCCCCAACTTGACCACCTGGAACCCTCATGTTCGAATGCCCCATCCTCTGTCCTCGACTGCCCCCTCCCAGTGTACCAAGAGATCTTAATCATTTCCTTTTCCTGGGTAGATCCACCTGTGTCCCACTTAGTGTACTCCTTTGTACCTGGCTTCTTTTGGGTTGCAGATTATATCCTGGTTATTCTTTGCTTTGTATCTAATAGTCAACTTATGAGTGAGTACATACCCTGTTGGTCTTTCTGAGTCTGGGTTACCTCACTCAGGGTGTTTTTCTCTAGTTCCATCCATTTGCCTGCAAATTTCATGATGTCATTGTTTTTTTTATATCTGAGTAATATTCCATTGTGTATATGTGCCACATTTTCTTCACTCACTCTTTGGTTGAGGGGGCAACTAGGCTATTTCCAGGTTCTGATTACTGCAAATAATGCTGCATAAACATAGTTGAGCAAATGTTCTTGTGGTGTGGTTGAGCAACTTTTGGATATATGCCCAAGAGTAGTATTGCTGGGTCTTGAAGTAGGTTGATTCCCGATTTTCTGAGAAACCACCATACTGATTTCCAGAGTGGCTGTACAAGATTGCATTCCTACCAGCAGTGCAGGAGAATTCCCCTTGCTCCACATTCTCTCCAAAATAAGCTGTCACCAGTGTTTTTTTTTTTTTATCTTAGCCATTCTGACGGGTGTAAGATGGTATCTCAGTTTCATTTTGATTTGCATTTCCCTGATGGCTAAGGATATTGAGCAGTTCCTTAAATTTCTTTCAGCCATTTGAGATTTTTCTGTTGAGAATTCTCTGTTTAGATCTGCACTCCATTTTTAATTGGACTATTTGGGATTTTGATGTCTAGTTTCTTGAGTTCTTTATATATTTTGGATATCAGCTCTCTGTCAGATGGGGGGTTGGAAAATATCTTTTCCCGTACTGTAGGCTGTCATTTTGCCTTATTGACTGTGTCTTTTGCCCTACAAAAGTGTCTTGGTTTTGTGAGGTCCCATTTATTAATTGTTGCTCTCAGTGTCTGTGCTACTGGAATTATATTTGGGAAGTGGTCTCCTGTGCCAATGTGTTCAAGGCTACTTCCCACTTTCTGTTCTATTAGGTTCAGTGTAACTGGTCTTATACTAAAGTTTTTGATCCACTTGGACTTGAGTTTTGTGCATGGCAATAGGTATGGGGTCTATTTGCAATTTTCTACATGTTGACATCCAGTTACACCAGCATCATTTGTTGAAGATGCTTTCTTTTTTCCATTGTACAATTTTGGCTTCTTTGTCAAAAATCAGGTGTTCATAGGTGTGTTGATTAATGTCAGGGTCTTCAGTTCATTTCCATTGATCCACATGTCTGTTTTTATGCCAATACCAAGCTGTTTCCAAGCTGTTTCTATTATTATAGCTCAATAGTAGAGCTTGAAGTCAAGGATGGTGATACCTCCTCTATTGTATAGGATTATTATGGCTATCCTGGGTTTTTTGTTTTTCCATATGAAGTTAACTATTGTTCTTTTAAGTCTGTGATGAATTGTGTTGTGATTTGGATGGAGATTTCATTGACTCTGTAGACTGCTTTTGGTAAGACTGCCATTTTTACTATGTTAATCCTACCTATCTAAAAGCATGAGAGATCTTTCCATTTTCTGATATTTTCTTCAATTTCTTTCTTCAGAGATTCAAAGTTCTTGTCATACAGACATTTTTCTTGTTTGGTTAGAGTAACCCCCAAGGTATTTTATGTCATTTGTGGCTATTGTAAAGGATGATATTTCCCTGATTCCTTTTTCAGTCCATTTATCATTTGTATGGAGGAGGGCTATTGATTTTTTTTTAGTTAATCTTGTGTCTCTCCACATTGCTTAAGGTGGTTATCAGTTTTAAGAGTTCCTTGGTAGACTTTTTGGGGTAACTTATGTATACTATCAAATCATCTTCAATAATTTCTGCAAGGTAAAGTTTGACTTCTTTCTTTCCAGTTTATATTCCCTTGATCTAATTTGTTGTCTTTTTGCTCTAGCTAGGACTTCAAGTATTATATTGAATAGGTATGGAAAGAGTGGACAGCCTTGTCTTGTTCCTTATTTTAGTGGAATTGCTTTGAGTTTCTCTCCATTTAGTTGATGTTGGCTGTTGGCTTGCTGTATATTGCTTTTACTATGTTTAGGTATGTTCCTTGTATCCCTGATCTCTCTAAGACTTTTAATCGTGAAGGTGTCTTGGATTTTGTCAAAGGCTTTTTCAGCATCTAATGTGATGATCATGTGGTTTTTTTCTTTCAATTTGTTTATATGGTTAATTACACGGACAGATTTCCATATATTGAACCATCCCTGCATCTCTGGGATGAAGCCTGCATTCCTCCACTGCTGGTGAGAGTGCAATCTTGTACAGCCACTCTGGAAATCAGGATGGAAGTTTCTCAGAAGACTGGCAATCACCCAATCTCATGATCCAGCAATATCATGCCTGGGCATATACCCAAAAGTTGCTCAACCATACTACAAGGACATTTGCTCAACTGTGTTCATAGCAGCATTATTAGTAATAACCAGAACCTGAAAACAACCTAGATGCGTCTTAACCAAAGAATGGGTAAAGAAAATCTAGTACATTTACACAATGGAGTATTACTCAGTGGTTAAAAAACAAACAAACAAACAAATAAATAAATAAATAAATAAAAATAAATAAATAAAAACATCAAGAAACTTGCAGGCAAATGGATGGAACTAGAGAAAATCATCCTGAGAGAGGTAATCTATACCCAGAAAGACAAATATGGTGTGTAGTCACAATTTGATCATTAGATGCAAAGCAAAGGCAAGATACATTCCACAACCCCTGAGAAGCTAGGAAAAGAGAATGACCCTAAGAGGAACACATACGGATTGCCCCAGGAAGGGGAAAGGGTTAAAATGTCCTGGGTAAATTTGGAGGGGAGAATGGAGCAAAAGCAATGGTGAGTGGGAACCTGAGGGTTCAAGATGGCCAAGTTGGGGGAGGTATGGTGATGGATAGCAATTAAAGAGATATTTTGACAGAGTGAGCCATTATGGGGTTAGGGAGAAATCTGGTGCTAGGGAAATCCCCAGCAACTCACAAGGATGTCCCCAGCTAAGACACCTAGCAATGGTGAAGAGGGTACTTGAACTAGCCTTCCCCTGTACTCAGATTGGTAACTACCCTAATTGTCTTCATAGAACCTACATCCAGTGACTGATGGAAGCAGATGCAGAGACCCACAGTGAAGCACTAGGCCAAGATCCTGGAGTTCAGTTGAAGAGAGGGAGGAGGGATTAGAGGACCAAGGGGGGGGGACAAGATCATGATGGGAAAAACCACAGAGACAGCTGCTGACCCAACCTAGTGGGAGTTCTTAGATTCTGGACTAGCAGCTGGGGAGCCTGCATGGGACCACAATAGGTCCTCTAAATGATGGTAACAGTTGTGTGGCTTGATCTGTTTGTCAGTCCTGTGGGAATAGGTCCAGGACTTATCCTGGGTACATGAACTGGCTGTTTAGAGCCCATTCCCTATGGTGCGATGCCTTACTCAGTCTTGATGCAGAAGGGAGGGGCTTGGCTCTGCCTCAACTTGGTATGCCAGCCTATGTTGAAATAACAAGAGAGGCCTTACTCCCTCAGGAGTGGATGGGGTGGGGTGAGGGGTGGTGAGGGGGTGGGAGAGTGAAAGGGAAGGGGAAGAGTGGTTGGTTTGTAAAACGAAAAAAACTATTTTAAATAAAAAATTAAGAAGAAAGAAAGCACAATAAAAATACAAAAAGAAGCTTAAGTTCTCTTATTTGAGCATATGATTCTATACATAAGACCCTAAATTTTCTTCCATAAAAACCTAGAATTGATAAATATTTTTTGATATATATTATAATTAACTTAATTTCACATATCAGCCACAGATTCCCATGTCCTCCCTCCTCCCACCCCCTCAGCTCTCCCCCCAACCCACCCACCCCATTCCCACGTCCTTCAAGGCAAGGTCTCCCCTGGGGAGTCAGCCCAGCCTGGTAGACTCGACCGAGGCAGGTCCAGTCTCCTCCTCCCTACACTAAGGCTGAGCAAAGTGTCCTAGCATAGGCCCCAGCCTCCAAAAAGCCAGCCTATGCACCAAGGACAGGTCCCAGCTCCACTGCCTGGGGGCCTCCCAAACAGTTCAAGTCAATCAACTGTCTTACTTATCCAGAGGGCCTAGTCCAGTTCCATGATAAATATTTTTCATAAAGTTTCTGGATACAGAATTAACACAAAATTCAATGACCTTCCTATATGCTAACAGCAGAAATGTTGATGAAGAAAGTAGGGAACAATCTTATTTGTAATTGCCTCATAAAACACCCTTAAATAAGCCAAGAAAGTGAAAAGCACCTACAAGGAAAACTTTAAAATATTTAAGAGAGAAATTGAAGCAAGTAGGCAATAGAAAAAAATCTCAGATGCTCATGGATTGGGACAATGAATATTATTAAAATGCTTTCTTATGAAAATAAATCTACATATTTAATGCAATTATCATCAAAATATCAGCATCAGTTAATTTGCAAAAAGGTTTCCATTAGTGGGTTGAACTGCTTCCTGGGTGTAGAGAGAAAGTCCCTTAATGTTGGTAGGATAGGAACCTGGGTGTAAAGTTTCATTAGTTAGTGACTAACATGGGCCTTTTCCTCTATGGAAGTCAAATGGGAAGATAATATTTGGCATGAACCAGAAGCTGATGGCATTCTCTTTGTCCAAAGCCCACCAGGAGCCAGTTTTGTCTATTTGTACTACAAATAGAAAGTATGTATTTAGGGATAGCCAGTGCCTTGATCTAAAATCATCTTCCTGTTATAAACAACTCTGTAATTGGACATTTCCTTTCGTGACTGCCTGATCTCAAATAACTGACTCAGAGGCCAAATATGAATTATAAATGCTTGGCTGATAGCTCAGGCTTGTTACTAGCTAACTCATACATTCAATTTAACCCATATTTCTATTTATGCTTTGCCACATGGTGATACCTTTATTAGCATGGCATGTTTACCTCTTTCTTCTTCTGCATCTGAGTGGTGACTCCTCACTCTACCCTTCTCCTTTCCATCATCCTTAGTTTGGTCACCCTACCTATACTTTCTGCCTGGCTACTGACCAATCAGCATTTTATAAAACTAATTTGAGTGACAAATCTTTACAGTATACACAAGGATTATTCCAGAACATCCCCCCACTTTTTTCCTTTTATTTTATTTTACAATACCATTCAGTTCTACATAACAGCCACAGATTCCCTTGTTCTCCCCCTTCCTGCCTCCCTCCCCTTCCCCCAGGACAACCCCCATACCCACCTCCTCCAGGGCAAAGCCTCCCCCGAGGACTGAGATCAACCTGGTAGACTCAGTCCAGGCAGGTCCAGTCCCCTCCTCCCAGATTGAGCCAAGCGTCCCTGCTTAAGTCCCAGGATGCAAACAGCTAACTCATGCAATGAGCACAGGACCTGGTAACACTGCTGAGATGCCTCCCAAACAGATCAAACCAATCGACTATCTCACCAATTCAGAGGGCCTGATCCAGTTGGGGGCCCCTCAGCCTTTGGTTCATAGTTCATGTGTTTCCATTCATTTGGCTATTTGTCCCTGTGCTTTATCCAACCTTGGTTTCAACAATCCTTGCTCATATAAACCCTCCTCTTTCTTGCTAATTAGACTCCCGGTGCTCCACCTGGGGCCTAGCTGTGGATGTCTGCATCCAGATTCCTCAGTCCTTGGATGGGGTTTCTGGCACAACTATTAGGGTGTTTGGCCATTCCATCACCAAAGTAGGTCAGTCCTGGCTGTCTCTTGACCATTGCCAGCAGTCAGTTGTGGGGGTATTACGGTGGTATTCTATTTGTAATGAAATGTGATTTTCATTGTATGTTAATAAAGTTGGCCAGGGGTCATCGCTATTAGAGCCATAGAAAGAGCATGGCGGTGGTGGCGCACGCCTTTAATCCCAGCACTTGGTAGAAGAGCTAGGTAGATCTCCGTGTGTTTAGGGATACAACCAGCATTGGAGACATACGTCTTTAAGACCTGGGGGGCTGTACATACAGGCAGTGATAAGGCAGTCACGTGTTTGGGTTTACAACCAATGAGAAGGCAGAACAAAAAGACTATGAAAAGATATACACACAGGAAGTAGCACTCTTTAGGAGAACTAGGACCACCGCAGGAGGAAGGGTGAGATTTTAGCTCTGAGCTCTGACCTCTTGGCTTTCTCTTTTACATTGGTTCTGTGTTTCTTATTTAATAAGATGGTTGGTTACATATACAGGGTATCTTTGTGGATTTCTCTGGGCCTCTTTAGCTCTTTGTTTCTTCCTTTTCTCATGTGGTCTTCATTTACATGGTCTCCTATTCCTTGTTCTCCCTCTCTTTTCTTGATCCAGCTGGGATCTCCCGCTCTCTATCCCTTGACCCTCGCCCTTCATTGCTCCCACTCATGCCCACAGTGTTTATGTAGATCTCAGCCATGTCTCAATCATTGGGTGATCCTCGTGTCTTTCCTGGGGTCCTGTTTTCCAGGTAGCCTCCCTGGTGATGTGAGTAGCAGTCCAGTCATCCTTGTTCCACATCTAGTATCCTTCTATGAGTGAGTACATACCATATTTGTCTTTCTGAGTCTGGGTTACCTCACTCAGGATGATTTTTTCTAGATCCATTCATTTGCCTGCAAACCTCATGATGTCATTGTTTTTCTCTGCTGAGTAGTATTCCATTGTATATATGTGCCATAATTTATTTATCCATTCTTCAGTTGAAGGGCATCTAGGTTGTTTCCAGGTTTTGGCTATTAAAAACAATGCTGATATGAACATAGCTGAGCAAGTGCTCTTGTTGTATGTTTGAGCATTTCTTGGGTATATGCCCAAGAGTGGTATAGCTGGATCTTGAGGGAGATTGATTCCTAATTTTCCAACAAAGTGCCATATTGATTTCCAAAGTGGTTGTACAAGCTTGCATTCCCACCAGCAGTGTTGGAGAGTTCTCCTAGTTCCACATCCTCTCCAGCATAAAGTGTCTTCAGTGTTTTTGATCTTAGCCATTCTGACAGGCGTAAGGTGGTATCTGAGAGTTGTTTTGATTTGCATTTCCCTGATGACTAGGGATGTCGAGCAATTCCTTAAATGTCTTTCAGCCATTTGAGTTTTCTCTGTTGAGAATTCTCTGTTTAGTTCTATAGCCCATTTCTTAATTGGACTGCTGGTCGTTTTGATGTCTAATTTCTTGAGTTCCTTATATATTCTGGATATCAGTCCTCTGTCAGATGTGGGGTTAGTGAAGATCTTTTCCCATTCTGTAGGCTGTCGCTTTGCCTTGTTGACCATATCCTTTGCTCTACAAAAGCTTCTCAGTTTCAAGAGGTCCCATTGATTGATTGTTTCTCTCAGTGTCTGTGCTACTGGTTTTATATTTAGGAAGTGATCTCCTATGCCAATGTGTTCAAGACTACTTCCTACTTTCTCTTCTAGCAGGTTCTGAGTAGCTAGATTGATGTTGAGGTCCTTGATCCACTTGGACTTAAGTGCAAGTACATGGTGACAGATATGGATCTATTTGCATCCTTCTATACATTGATATCCAGTTATGGCAGCACCATTTGTTGAAGATGTTTTCTTTTTTCCATTGTACACTTTTGGCTTCTTTGTCAAATATTATATGTTAAGAAATGTGTGGGTTAATGTCGGTGTCTTCAATTCGATTCCATTAGTCCACATGTTGGTTTTTATGCCAATACCAAGCTGTTTTTATTACTGTAGCTCTATAGTAGAGCTTGAAGTCAGGGATCCTGATGCCTCCAGAGGTTGTTTTATTGTACAGGATTCTTTTGGCTATCCTGGGTTTTTTGTTTTTCCATATGAAATTGAGTATTATTCTTTCCAGGTCTGTGAAGAATTGTGTTGGTATTTTGATGGGGATTGTATTGAATATGTAGATTGCTTTTGGTAAAATTGCCATTTTTACTATGTTGGTCCTGCCTATCCATGAGCATGGGAGATCTTTCCATTTTCTGACATCTTCTTCAATTTCTTTTTTCAGGGACTTAAAGTTCTTATCATATAGGTCCTTCACTTACTTGGTTAGTGTTACCCCAAGGCATTTTATGTCATTTGTGGCTATTGCAAAGGGTGAGGTATCTCTGATTTCCTTCTCAGCTTCTTTGTCCATTGTATATAGAAGGGCTACTGATTTTTTTGAGTTGCTCTTCTATCCTGCTATGTTTCTGAAGGTGTTTATAAGCTTTATCAGTTCCTGGGTGGAATCTTTGGGGTCACTCAAGTATACTATCATGTCATCTGCAAATAGGGAAAGCTTGACTTCTTCCTTTCCAATTTGTATCCCCTTAATCTCCTTATGTTGTCTTATTGCTCTGGCTAGAACTTCAAGTACTATATTGAATAAGTGTGGGGAGAGTGGACAGCCTTGCATCATTCCTGATTTTAGTGGAATTGCTTTGAGTTTCTCTCCATTTAATTTGATGTTGACTGTTGGCTTGCTGTAAATTGCCTTTATTATGTTTAGGTATGTTCCCTGTATTCCTGATCTCTCCAATACTTTTATTATGAAGGGGTGTTAGATTTTGTCAAATGACTTTTTTGTATCTAGTGAGATGATCATGTGTTTTTTTTTCTTTGAATTTGTTTATATGGTGTATTACATTGACGGACTTTCGTATGTTGAACCACCCTTGCATCTCTGAGATGAAGCCTACTTGATCATGGTAGAAAATTGTTTTGATGTGTTCTTGGAGTCTGTTTGCCAGTATTTTATTGAGTATTTTTGCATCAATTTTCATGAGGGAGATTGGTCTGTAGTTCTCTTTCTTTGTTGTATCCTTGTTTGGTTTAGGAATCAGGGTAATTGTAGCCTCATAGAAGGAGTTTGGTAATGTTCCTTCTGGTTCTATTATGTGGAACAATTTAGAGAGTATTGGTATTAACTCTTTTTGAAGATCTGATAGAATTCTGCACTGAAACCATCTGGTCCTGGGCTTTTTTTGGTTGGGAGACTTTTAATGACTCTTTCTATTTGCTTAGGTGTTATTGGACAATTTAAATAGTTTATCTGGTCTTAATTTATTATAGGTATGTGGTACATATCCAGAAAATTGTCCATTTCTTTTAGGTTTTCCAGTTTTGTGGAGTAGAGGTTTTTGAAATATGACCTGATAATTCTCTAGTTTTTTCAATGTCTGTTGTTATGTCCCCCTTTTCATTTCTGATTTTGTTGATTTGGATTCTCTCCCTCTATCTTTTGGTTAGTTTGGATAAGGGCTTGTCTGTCTTGTTGATTTTCTCAAAGAACCAATTCTTTGTTTCATTAATTTTTGTATTGTTCCCTTAGTTTCTAATTTATTAATTTTACCTCTCTCTTTGATAATTTTCTGGCATCTATTCTTCCTGGGAAACTTTGTTTCTTTTTGTTCAAGAGCTTTCAGGTGTGCTGTTAAGTCACTAGTGTGACATTTCTCCAACTTGTTTATGTGGGCATTTAGTGTTATGAATTTTCCTCTTAGCATTGCTTTTGTAGTGTCCCATAAGTTTGGGTATGTGGTGTCTTCATTTTCATTGATCTCTAGGAAGTCTTTAATTTCTTTCTTTATTTCTTCCTTAACCCATTGGTGATTCAGTTGGGCATTATTCAGTTTCCATGAGATTGTAGGTTTTCTGTAGTTTTTGTTGTTGTTGAAATCTAACTTTAAACCATGGTGGTCTGATAGAACACAGGAGGTTATTCCAGTTGTTTTTTATCTGTTGAGATTTGCTTTGTGGCCAAGTATGTGGTTGATTTTAGAGAAAGTTCCATCGTGTGCTGAGAAGAAGTTATATTCATGAAGAAAGTAGAGTATTGTGTAGAGGAAAAGACAAAAAATGGGAAGAACCCTATAAACAACTAGAGGAAAGGGCAAACAAGTTAGAAGAAAACAATAAAGTCCTGGAAGAAAACAATAAAGTCTTGGAAGAAAACAATAAAGTATTGAAAGAAAGTCATGAAAAAGCAATGAAACAAATAAAGGAAACAATCCAAGACCTGAAAAGGGAAATAGAAAAAAAAGAAGAAGACACAAACAGAGAGAAATGCTGAAAATAGAAAATCTGAGTAAAAGATCGGGAACTTCAGATGTAAGTATAACCAACAGAATGCAAGAGATGGAAGAGAGGATCTCTGGCATTGAAGATACAGTAGAAGAAATAGATTCATCAAAGAAAACACTAAAGCCAACAAAGTCATGAACTAAAATGTCCAAGAAATTTGGGACACCATGAAAAGACCAAACCTACAAATAATAGGGATAGAAGAAGTTGAAGAATACCAACTCAAAGGCATAGAAAATATATTCAACAAAATCATAGAAGAAAACTTTCCCAACCTAAAGAAGGAAATGCCTATGAAGATACAAGAAGCCTATAGAACCCCAAACAGACTAGACCCTCCAAAAGAGCCCCCTTGCCACATAATAATTAAACAACTAAACGTACAGAATAAAGAAAGAATATTAAGAGCAGCAAAGGAAAAAGGCCAAGTGACCTATAAAGGCAAACCCATCAGAATAACACCCGACTTCTCAATGGAGACTTTGAAAACCAGAAGGACCTGGACAGATGTAATGCAGACACTAAGAGACCATGGATGTCAGCCCAGACTAATATACCCAGCAAAACTTTCAATCATCATAGACAGAATGAACAAGACATTCTAAGACAAAGCCAGATTTAAACAATACTTATCCACAAACCCAGCCCTACAGAAAGCACTAGAAGGAAAATTCCAACTGAAGGAAGTCAGATACACACTCAAAAACACAGGCAATAGACAAAGCCACAGCAGTAAACCTCAAAGAAGAGAAGTACACACACACTACCACCAAAAATAACGGATGAACAATTAATTAATTATGTTCATTAATATCCCTTAATATTAATGGACTTAATTCACCTATAAAAAGACATAGGCTTACAGAATGGATACGAAAGCAGGACCCATCTTTCTGCTGCATACAAGAAACAAACCTCAAATTCAAAGATAGACACTACCTAAGAATAAAAGGCTGGGAAAAGACTTTCCAATCAAATGGTCTTAAGAAGCAAGCTGGTCTAGCCATCCTGATATCAAGCAAAATAGACTTCAAACTAAAATCAATCAAAAGAGTTCAAGAAGGGCATTAAATACTCATCACAGGAAACATCCACCAAGATGAAGTTTCAATTCTCAACATTTATGCCCCAAACACAAGGGCACCCACATATGTAAAAGAAACATTACCAAAGCTTAAACCACATATAAAACCCCACACATTAATAGTGGGAGATCTCAACACCCCACTTTCACCACTGGACAGATCTCCCAAATCGAAACTTAACAGAGAAATAAAGGACTTAACTGATGTCATGACCCAAATGGACCTAATAGATATCTACAGAACGTTCCATCCTAACATTCCCCCCTTTTTATCTAACTAAAAAATAAGGTTTTAACTTTAACATAGTAACATATATAACAAAACCCAGTTATTATATAAGGATTGCAGTAACAATATCCAATCCATTTGCAGTTGGCAAAATTAGAGAAAATACCTAATTATCTATCTTATCTTAGTGAAACTAATGTTTTGTATCTAATTTACTTCTCGTTATAACTAAAGAAAAGTATAATTATCACTATTTAGTCTTCAGCTCCATCAAAGACCCCAGAAGGATGAAATATTTCCTAATAACAGGGATATCTCGCTGCCTGGGCAGCCACCCAAAGTTCCTCTGTAACATGGAGGCATCCAACTCTGGCTTATAGGCCTAATACACCTGACAGACTTTCCAATGAAGCAGAGAATTTTGAAGGACTGTCCTATCTTGTCTTGGTAAAGTTTGGCTGTCACCTTTCTTGCATCCTGGTTGTCCAGTTTGTACAGTAACTGCCAGCAATTGAGGCAAGGGCATTTTTGCCCATATGGCTAGCTTTTGTCATAAAGAAAATAAACTCCACAAAGAAAACAAACCACCCATCATCCTCTTTGAAGTATTTGGTGCTGCCAGGAGCAGACGGACCTGTCTCACTGTCAAGAAAATTCTAAGTTCTTAAATCATTTTAAATGCCATATTCTCTAGGTCTTTGAAGTGTTTGAAGATTGCCTATCTATCTGAAATATATCTCTGTATGATCTTGAAAACCTTACTAATATGACTATAAGTTTTTTATTATAGATGACTATTAATCTGTATTTCTTAATTATATATTACATTTTTAAAGGAGATGCATAAACATTATACCATAAACAAGAGTAGAAATATACATACAGAATAACAAAATTAACTTTAAATTTGTATGAATAGATCAAATCCATACCAACATAAAATATTAAAGATTAATAGTTGTTTTTTGCATTGTAGTAGATTCAATATTCTACCCTTTTATCATATCACTTCTATATCCCCTTTTCTTTTTACAATGAGATCCCTGAATCTATTCTCCTCTTTTCACCTTTTTTTACCATTACCAATAACAAGTTGTAACCAACTCCCTAAACAATGATAAATATTCATAATTTATTTTGGGGAATGTGGGCATAGTTCTCTAGACTACTTCCTGCTGATTGTGGGTACTGGTAATCTTTGGGAGACCCTGAGAAAATTTAGGATTATGGTCAAGTCCTGACTGGAGTACTCTGTGAGGCTGGATCATCTTAGCCAGCAGCCTTGAAGCTGTTCCAGATGTGGAACTCACAGGAAATTGCAACAGCGATGTTCTGAAATGTTGAATCATCTAGGCCATCTATTCCCATCAGAAATTTTCCGGGGGAGTTTTCCTAGATCAAGCCTGTTTTTTCCTAGCCCAGAATGAATCCAGAGCCTTTCATTTCCTGTGGAAATAAGAGAAGAATGTTTTTCCCAAAGTAACATATCTTTTGACTTAAATTTTGAGGTCAAGGTATTTTTAAATTATATAAATTGGTTTAATCTAGCAGCTATCATAATCAAATGTCTCTCAGCTGTTATCATTTATTCATTAGCCATCAAAAATTTAAAGACAACACAATAGCATACAGTATCCAGACTCTCTGTGTATTTTCCATTTTACATGGCTTATTGTATTTTTTATTATTCTATTCCTTTTTTAAGGACTTTCTCTACCCTTTTTCTTTTTCTCTCACAAGCCTACATATATTTTTTAAACATACTGTGACCTGTGTAGAGGCTCTTTACTCTGTCCTTACTATGCATTTGTAACCTTTTCTGTCTGCATGAGCAAAAAAAAATCACTATGTAATCATGGCATGGTGGTGCTGGCTCCTCCCCCTTGGTAACCTGAAAGTCTAGTCTCATGGCAGAGGCATGTTTACTGCCAGCTCTGAGAGCCATGTTTATGCTCAAAGTCTGAGAAGTTTCTAATTCCATGCTGTCATGGAGGAGCTTGCCACTGGCTGCTCATAAACACCATATTAAGTGTTTGGTAGTGACTTTTTAAAGGAGTCACCCATTTTTGCCACTATTCCTGAGCCAGGAAGCCATCTCTTAAAGGAACCATGCCTCTGCTCATTGCCAGCAAACAGAGCCCACCAGAGAAAAGGCAGCTACCAAGAAGTTGTGCTTGACTCTGTTTGGAATATATGTGTTTGAAATCATTTTTTAAGCTTTCTCAGGTTTTATGTGTAATTTGAGTGTCATATGTAATTGCACATTTCCTGTCCTGACTGCCTATTCCCAAATAACCAACTCAGAGGCTAAATATGAATTATAAATGATTGGTTGATAGCCCAGCCTTGTTACTAGCTAACTCATACAATTAAATTAACCCATATTCCTATTTATGCTTTCCCATATGGTGGTACATTTACTAGCACAGCACATTCACCTACTGCTCCCTCTGTGTCTCGGTGGTGACTCCTCACTCTGACCTTTTCTTTCCCATCATCCTTACTTAGGTTACCCTGCCTATACTTCCTGCCTCTCTACTAGCCAAATAGCATTTTATTAAACTAATCAGAGTGACAGATCTTTATAGTGTACAAGAGTATTATTCCACAGCACTACTCTCATAGTATGTAGAGATAATGCCAATGCCCCTTGCTGGGATCCCCAGTGGAAGGTGGTAAAATTGTAACTTCATAAATAAGTTGAAGTAAAATTGAAAGAATATGTTGCTGCCAAAACCAGAAGACTAACAGACATTCAAAAAAGCAGTATGTGTAAAAGCTAACATTAATTCCAGTCAGAATTTTCAGTCTATCCTTTAGAATTTAACTAAAGTTGATGGATTTTAGACTTTGTGAATATGCATTTGTTCCCTGATTCTACTTTCAGTGTAAAGATATATGTTCAAATTGACTGTGTTTGCAGGAAAAATTCTGACACAAAGATACCATCCATAGAATGTGAGGAATAAGAAAGTTTTTAAAAGACTCTGTACAGGTCTTGAAGACATAGAACATAGGAAATAGCTAAGCTGCTTAAATTACCCATGAGATCAGTCATGGACCCAACAGAAATATGTCAATGTGGTGCACCTGGAAAAGGCATTCTGTGCCCCCAGCTCCATGTATGTAATCTGAGAAAGCACTTGGGTCCAGCCCTTCTCAGCAGTGGTCAGAAATAAGACTTGCCAGCTGCACAGGAACTCCTAGAGACCCATAACTGCATTTCCAATCTTATCACCAAGTAGAGACTGAAATGGCTCTAAGTTTTGTCATCAGTCTTCCTAAGCAGTGGTCTAAAATTAGTTCCAATACTGGTATAGAAACTCAGAAGTAAATATGACTCCCCGAGTCTTCTGGGCAGGTCTTTTCACTTTGGTGATGAAAATGGCTCTTGTTACAGCCCTGCAACTCAGTTTCTTCCCCTCAAAAGTAGAGCTGGCAGAACTGTCAGCCTAAAAGTCTACCCCATGACCTAGCAAGAGTCTTCCAGGAATCCAAAGGAAGACAGATTCTCTCTCTGTCTCTCTGTCTCTCTGTCTCTGTCTCTCTCACACAGACACAGACACTCACACACAGACACAGACACAGACACAGACACACACACACACACACACACACACACACACACACAGCAACAGGTCCATTGTTTGTAGTTACTGAAGTGGATCCCCATCCCAGAACAAGTGCCAGAGACCCTGGTAATAAACTGTGTTGGTCACACTTTTCATCACTGTGACTAAATACCAAAATATTATAAAGGAGGAAGTTTTGACTTTTACTTATGGGTATGAAAACAGGATCCATCCTTCTGCTACATACAAGAAACATGTCAACATCAAAGAAAGACATTACCTCAGAATAAAGAGTTGGAAAAAGATTTTCCAATAAAAAAAATCTAAGAAACAAGGTGTTGTAGCTACCCTAATATATAACAAAATAGACATCTATCCAAAATTAATCAAAAGATATGGAGAAGGACATTTTGTATTCATTACAGGACAAACCCACCAAGATGATGTCTCAATTCTGAATATCCGTCCCCACAAAATAAGGGCATCCACATTTGTAAAAGAAACATTACTAAACATTAAATCACATATCAAAACCCACACATTAATAGTGGGAGACTTCAACACTATACTCTGACCAATAGACAGGTCATCTAGACAGAGACTAAACAAAGAGAGAACTAACAGGCTTTATGACTCAAATGGAACTAACATATCTCCAGAACATTTTACCCAAACACCAAAGAATATACTTTCTTCTCTGCACATCACAGAATATTCTCAAAAATTAACTACATTCTCAGTCACAAAGCAAGTCTTAACAAATACAAAAACAATGGAATAACCCCTTATATCACCATGAATTAAAGTTGGAGTTCAACAACAAAGACTACAGAAATCCTACAAACTCATGGAAACTGAAAAACTCTCAACTGAATTACCACTGGGTCAGGGAAGAAATAAAGGAATTAAAGACTTCCTAGAATTCATTGAAAACGAATACACAACATACTTATACAGTGAAAGCAATACTCAAGAGGAAAATTCATAGAACTAAGTGCCTGCATAAAGTATTTGGAGAAATCTTAAATAGTGACTAAAGAGCACACCTAAAAGCTCTAGGACAAAAAGAAGTGAACACACCCAAGAGGAGTAGATGGCAGGAAATAAATTCAGGGCTGAAATCAATAAAATAGAAACAAAGATCCCCCACCCCTCACCAAGCCGACCATCCCCTGCAGCATCAGTGGCCACTGGAACCATGCACCTACTCTGCACTGATTGGGAACTCATCTCTGGGCAGACCATTTCTTTAGCCACTAGGCCCTGGGGTTACATTTGGTGCCACTTTTGCCGCTAGCCAGTGCAGCCCCAGAGACTGGGCAGCAGATCCTTCCCCCACACCCCATTGCCAAACCAACCATCCCTGTAACATCAGTGACCACAGGAGCCATATGCTCACTCTACACTGATTGGGAACAGGAACAGGTAAGTCCCTGATCTCTGGACTGCCAGACCAGATCTCTAGCCCCTAGGCCCCTGGGGCATATTCTGTGCCCCTCCCCACAGCCATTGGAGCCCCAGGGACCTGGCAGCTGCCTCTTCCCCTGGCCCCTCACCAAACTAACCATCCCTTGTGGAACCAGTGACCACTGGAACCATATGCCCACCCTACAACAGTTGGGAATAGGTGAGGCCCTGATCTCTGGACTGGGCAGACCAGTTCTCTAACCCCTAGGCCCCTGGGGCACATTTCATGCCCCTTTCCCCCACCACTCAGTGCATGCCCAGATACTGGGCAGCAGATTCTTCCCCCACCCCCCTGGACAAACCAACCATCCTCTGTGACTCCAGTGACCACCGAGGCCATATGCCCACCTGCTGGGGACGGCATATAAGATGATTGGAGGTGAGGGACATGAGATTGTGGACCATCAACCCTCTGTGTGTTCCTCTCCAGATCTTCTGCTTAGCATGCCTCTAGAGGGCCAAGGCAGAAATGCCTACGTGTCTTAAAGTCATGCTTTATGGCATGCACATGTCATGTTCTCCTCCATAGAATTACTTCTTGTAATGCTGGTCTTTTTCTTCTATCTAATTTTCATGTTCTATGTTCCTAGATAAATGGTGATTTCTGTGATACAGGAAAGGAGTGAAGTAAATTAAACAGGAAATTATACAGAGATGATCACCCAGGCTGGGGTTAAGGCAGTTATGGTGGTCATGGAAAAGAACCTGCAGCCTGGGGAAGCTTTTCAAGCTTGGATAAACTGTACCAAATGTGTGGTCAACTATAGCAATGTGGTATGATGTGTATCAACACACTGGACTAAAATTGGCCATGATGATTAATTCAGTTTCTGAGGATATTCCAAGGGCATTGTGCAAAACTTGAGACCCTAAGGGGTATTGGCTGAAGATTGTGGATGGAATAACATATAGATGGGATGACAAACTAAAAGTGTAGGAACCTAGAATAGGAGGAAAATAGTGGCCTCCACCAAGAAAAGGGAGATGGCAACTTTAATCCAGATATCTTGATTCCTCCTGAAGGAGTGTGGAGACAATGGGCAATGGTTGGAGTGATTACTGCCAGTTTCATTGGGTTCCTAGATTAAAAAGAGCTGCCAGGAAATGTGAGGCTCTTTCATGGAAGCTCTGAAAATTGGATCAGGTCTTCCTTGGAATTGTTGGGATAAGAAAGACAGAAATCACTGACTGGCAGGGGCAGAGTTCTTGTCTGAGGTCATTGTGGCCCACCAGCCATGGGGCTTGGTGTTTGCAGAGGGCTGAGGAGGAACTTAGGTGCCTGCAGGGGTCTTGAGGTCGGAGTAGGCTGTGTGAGAAGGAAATGACTGTCTGGTACATTAACCGCTGTTCTTATTTTTACCTTTTTTTCGAAATTGCATGTTGCTAGCCTCTGGGTCAAGTGCTCAGAAGATTGTATAGTCATTAATAGTAAAAACAGATTATGCTTGCTTTGGTGATAAGTCTGGGATAGCTTCTGTGATGATGAAGAATATATTGGTGATTTTCTAAAAATAACCTTTGGAATCATGAGAACACTCAGTATGGGTGATTTCCCTTTTTCTTTCTGTTTCCCCTTGCTTATGATAATAAAAGACTGAGGGTACAAAAGCAAAAGCAGACGCTAAAGAAGCTGTAACAAAGAAGCTACTTAGCAACTGCAGAAGCCTGAAGTGACCTGTCAGCTTTCACGAGCACTGTCTCTGAGTCCTTACTATACCTTCCAGGAATCCCATCCTTTGGACCCCTGAAACTGCTGGGGCTGGTCCCCGGCACCTACCCTGCACCAACTGGGAACAGGTAAGGCCCCGATCTCTGGACTGGGCAGGCCATATCTCTAGCTCTTAGGCCCTAGGGACACATTTCATGCCCCCTCCAATCAGTGCAGCCCCAGAGATTGGCCAGCAGCTTCTTCCCCAGCCCTCCTCACCAAACCAACCATCTCCTGTGGCACCAGTGACCACACAAACCAAAAGCCCACCCTGCACCGATTGGAAACAGATATCTGGATTGGGCATACCAGTTTCCTAGCCCCTAGGATCAAGGGCACACTGTGCCCCCTATCCCCGGCCAGTGCAGTCCCAGAGACTGGGCAGCAGATTCTCCCCCCACTCCTATTGCCAAACCAACCACCCATGTGACACCAATGGCCACTGGAGCCATATGCCCACCCTGCACCCATTGGGAACAAGTAAGCTCCAGATGTCTGGACCGGGCAGACCAGATTTCTAGCCCCTAGGCCCCGGGGACACACTCTGTGCCCCTCCTTCCCCAACCAGTGCAGCCCTAGAGACCAGGCAGCAGCTTCTTCCCCTGCCCCCTTCACCAAACCAACTATCCCCTGTGGCACCAGTGACCACTGGAACCATAGGCCCACCCTGAACCAATTGGGAAAAGGTAAGGCCCCATCTCTGGACTGGGCAGACCAGTTTTCTAGCCTCTGGACATTTTGTGTTATAACTTTGTTGGCTTTAATATTTTCTTTGACTGACAAATTTATTTCCTGTATTGTATCTTCAATGCCATTCTCTCCCATCTCTTGCATTCTGCTGGTTATGCTTGCATCTGTAGCTCCTGTTTGCTTACTCAGATATTCTATTTCCAGCATTCCCTCAGTTTGTGTCTTTTTTATTGTCTCGATTTCAGTTTTCAAATCTTGAACTGTTTCCTTCACCTGTTTATTTGCTTTTTCTTGGATTTCTTGGCTTTCTTTGAGGAATTTATTGATTTCTTCCATTTTTTTTGTCTTTTCCTTGATTTCTTTAAGGGAATTTTTCATTTTCTCTTTGAAGGCCTCTATAATATTCTTAAATTCATTTTTTTCTTGGTTTGGTTTGCTCTGTTTTTTTTAATTTTATAATTAATTTAATTTTATGTATCAGCCATGGATTCCCCTGTCCTCCCTCATCCCACCCCCATCTTCGCCCTCCCCAATCCACCCCCCATTCCCACCTCCTCCAAGGCAGGACTCCCCTGGGAATTCATCTCAGTATGGTAGATTCAGTTGAGGCAGGTCCAGTCCCCTCCTCCCTTCACCTAGGCTGAGCAAAGTGTCCCAGTATAGGCCCTAGGTTCCAAAAATCCAGATCATGCACTAAGGACAGGTCCTAGTCCTACTGCCTGGGGGCCTCCTAAAATAGTTCAAGCTAATCAACTGTCTCACTTATCCAGATGGCCTGATCCAGTTCCATGGGGGTTCCTCAGCTATTGGTTCATAGTTCATGTGTTTCTACTAGTTTGGCTATTTGTCTCTGTGCTTTTTTCCAATCGTGGTCTCAATATCTCTTGCTCATATAATCCCTCCTCTCTCTCACCGATTGGACTCCTGGAGCTCCACCTGGGGCTTGGCCATGGATCTCTGCATCTGCTTCCATCAGTCACTGGATGAGAGTTCTATCACATCAGTTAGGGTGTTCAGCTAGCTGATCACCAGAGTAGGTCAATTTGGACTTTCTCTTGACCATTTCCAGTAGTCTATTGTGGAGGTATCTTTGTGGATTTCTGGGGACCTCTCTAGTACTTTGCTTCTTCCTATTCCCATAGGGTCTTCATTTATCATGGTCTCTCTTTCCTTGTTCTCCCTCTCTGTTCTTGATCCAGCTGGGATCTCCTGCTGCCCTCAGCTCTCTTTCCCCTGACCCTTGCCCTTCATTACCCCCCTCACGTCCATTTGTTTGCTCATGTAGATCTCATCCATTTTTCTGTCATTGGACGATCCCTGTGTCTTTCTTAGGGTCCTCTTTACTAGGTAGCCTCCCTGGCATTGTGAGTAGCCATCTAGTCATCCTTTGCTTTACATCTAGTATCTACCTATGAGTGAGTACATACCATGTTTGTCTTTCTGAGTCTGGGTTACCTCACTCAGGATGATTTTTTTCTAGATCCATCCATTTGCCTGCAAACCTCATGATGTCATTGTTTTTCTCTGCTGAATAGTATTCCGTTGTGTATATGTACCACATTTTATTTATTCATTTTTCAGTTGAAGGTTGTTTCAAGGTTCTGGCTATTACAAACAATGTTGCTACTGGGAGCTCTGGGTCAGATCTCTTAAAGTCATTTTTAAGATCAATTTCTTCTGCATTGGGATGTTCATCTCTTGCTGATGTAGAACCACTAGTTTCTGGTGGTGCCATATTGGTCTTTACGTTGCTGACTGTATTTTTGCACTGGCATCTGCCCATCTCTATCTCTACTTGGTGCAAGCAATGTCTGTGTCTGAGGGAGCCTCTCTTGGTCCAACTGACACTCTTGGTCCTCTTAGTCCATCTGAACTGTCAGGCTATGTCTCATGGAGATACTGTGGTCTTGGAGGGCGGTGGTTTTGGAGGGTGGGATAGGGGATGGTGATAGTCTGGCCTGCCCATAGGAGAACAGCCTGCTGGCCTGAGACTAGGTCTATAATGGGTGGTGGTGTGGGGGCATAGGGTTGTGCTCCTGGACCCAAATCCTGGAGGCTGGGATGATTAGGTAGGAGAACAAAGACTCACCTCTTAGTCCAATCAGCACTGATGGGCTCTGTCTCAGGGAGAAGCTGTGGTCTCGGAGCGTGGGTGGGTAGGTGGGTTTGGGGGTGGGTAGGGGATGATGGTAGTCCATCCTGCCTGCAGGAGACCTGCCTGCTGGCTGAGACTAGGTCTGAAATGGGTGGTGGTGTGGGAGTGTGGGGTTGTGCTCCCTGCTCAAAGCCTAGAGGCTGGGGTGTTCAGCAAGAAGAACAAAGATTTACCTCTTAGTCCAATTGGCACTAGTGGGCTCTGTCTCAGGGTGAGATTTCTTCATGGGAGGAATTAGTTAAAAGATAGAGTTTTTTCCCACATTAAAAAAATGGGAAACACTGCTGTGGGATGTTTTGTATGGCAAATGTGTTGCTGTGATTGGTTAGTAAATAAAACACTGATTGGCCAGTAGTCAGGCAGGAGGAAGTATAGGTGGGACAAGGAGGCGAAGAATTCTGGGAAGTGGAAGGCTGAGTCAGAGACACTGCCAGCTGCCGCCATGACAAGCAGCATGTGAAGATGCCAGTAAGCCATGAGCCACATGGCAAGGTATAGATTTATATAAATGGATTAATTTAAGATATAAGAACAGTTAGTAAGAAGCCTGCCACGGCCATACAGTTTGTAAGCAATATAAGTCTCTGTGTTTACTTGGTTGGGTCTGAGCAGCTGTGGGACTGGCAGGCGAGAGAGATTTGTCCTGAATATGGACCAGGTAGGAAAATTCTAGCTACAAAACACCAGAAGTGAGTGTATGAAGGAGGTGAAGAAATGTTCCAGGCTGGGTTCCTGTTCTCTGACACTATTTGCAATACTGTAGACATAGGAACACAGAGGCATCATTCCTCTCACAAGCAAATATGTTACATTTCAAATTAGTGGGAATTACCAGTAAATATAATGTTTTTTTCTTTGCAGCTATCAGTTATTACCTCGTCAAGAGAAGACAGGTCCATTGCACTTTTAATCTTCTTTAAAGTGGAGATCTCACTACCAGAGAAAAACTGTTTTTAGCTTTTCTGCAATGGAAAGGTAGAGGTATGAACTTGGTTTTAGAAATTAATTCTTTTTGTTTGGTGTGTATATGAAGTGTGTGTGGGCCCCAAACCTTTATTTGTTTGATTTTCAAATGAAGCCGACTTCTGAAACAAAATAGGCTGTGCTGTATTCCTTTAAACTATGTACACCAATATTAAAAACAGACTTGGAAAAAATGTGAAACACAATTATGATGGAGAGTTAGGTCTATGTGTGATTACACATTACATGATACATAGTTTGAAAATGGAACAATTAGATGAGAGGATAATTAAATTAGATGGAATTTATGTAATGCAATTATTATCTGTTTGATCATTTTTGTCTTATCATGAAAAAGTTGGTTAATATGAGTGCCAAGATAAAAGTTTTAGAAAAACTAATTATAGCAGATCACAGATATTCAGACCCAGAAAGAGGAAGTTAAATGAGAACCAATCTCAGAATTGCATTATAAGGTTATAGAGGAACAGCCTAAGGTTTTCAAACAGACAACTTTAATTTATCCAGTAACCTTACAGGAACTGCCAAGTAATAGATAGCTCCAAGGCTGTGTATGAGTTGAGTGGATTCTTGTGTGAATGTTAGATTTGAGGAGATCCAAGGAAGTGATAATCTCATATGGCATACAGTCACCTTTTGTGGAGCAAAACTCTTGGTCAATTTGTAATAGAATTATCTCTCAAGAATGGAAAGACTTGGTTACAGCAGTCTGGGAGGCTGGTCTTCAATTACAATGGAGGACCTGATGGAAAGATGAGGCTAAGCAACTAACAATGGGCTAGAGTTATGGAAATTTCCCAAGACCAACTTCTTGGAGAGGGAGATTATACTAATATAGAAAGGCAGTCTTCATATGAGGACCACAGCCTGGATTTATGCCATGCAGCAGCCTTGAATGCTTAAGACAGAATTAAAGAAGTAGGAAAGAAAACTTAGTCATTTACTAAAGTTTTACAGGGCCCAAAAGAAACCTTCACTGATTTCTTAAAAAGATTGACTTCAGCAGTAAATAAAATGATGCCAAGTTCAGAAGCTAGACAAATAATTATTGAGTCTCTGGCTTTTGTAAATGCTAATGCACAATGCAAAAGGGTAATTAGGCTATCAAAGGCAAGATCAGCACCTGTTGAGGAATGGATGCAAGATACAATCACTATTGAATTTCATAATCATGATGATGCTTGGGTAGGAGAGGTGTTTCCAGAGGTTTTTGAAGAAAAACCAAAATGTCAAGTATTTCATTTGCAGTAAATAAGGTGACCTTAAAAAGGGACTGTAAGTAGGGCATGTCTATAAACAATATTTTTCTAAGAATAATCCCAGGGCTAGAGAGATGGCTCAGAGGTTAAAAGCACCGACTGCTCTTCCAGAGGTCCTGAGTTCAATTCCCAGCACCCACATGGTGGCTCACAACCATCTGTAATGAGATCTGGCACCCTCTTCTGTGTACATAATAAATAAATAAATCTTTAAAAAAAAGAATAATCCCCAAAGAACATCCTTTCTTTTCTGGAGTATGCAGAAGGTGTGGCAAAGGAAGACATTGGACTAATAAATGGAGATCAACAAAGTACAGTCAAGGTAACTATTTGCCATTAGGAAACACCTTGAGGGCCCTCTAGCAGGGCCCCATGTCAAATTTGGTTTAGTCACTTCCTGTCATGGTAGGGGACACTCCTTCCCAGAGCAATTAGAGAAGCTAATGCCTATTGCAAGAAACTATACTACCCTGGATGATAGAACAGCTATAGAAGAGAGGACAAAATATTCAGAAGAAACCATAAAGTGAATATTTTGGCAAACTTCTAAAAATGAACAAAGACAAAATTAAACATATGAATAAATGATGTCATTAATGGTCTTGTAGACACAGGTGCAGATGTAACAATAATTGCACCAGAATCTTGGCATCCAAATTGGCTAATTCAGGAGGTGATGTTCAGCTTTTAGGCACTGGAACACTATTTCAGATAAAGAAGAGAGTGAGATGGGTCAAATGTATAGGGTCAGAAGAACAGAGAGGAAAATTAAAGCCACATGTGGCTTATATAGCAATGAATTTATGGGTACATAATTTGTTGCAGCAATGGAATACCTAAATTAACATTCCTACAATCTTAGAAATAAATCATAAACTAACTAACATATGTTTCTGGGGAAAACATTAAAGTCTTTATAAAGAACATTCACAGACTGATCAGGTTATACAAAAACAGGGCACAACATTTGCTGATCTTTCAAAGGTACTAACAGCCCTACTTTTAAAATGGCTAGCTGACAAACTTGTCTGGGTAGAGTAATGACCTTTGACATCAGAAAAATTACAGGCCTTAGAACAGCTGGTACAGGAGCAGCTAAATGCTCAGCATATTCAAGAATTGACCAGTCCTTGGAATTCTCCTTTATTTGTTATTAAAAAGAAATCTGGAAAATGGTGAATAGTAGCAGATATAAGAGCTGTTAATAAGGTGATTCAGCCAATGGGCTCCCTACAGTCTGGAATTTCTTTGCCTTCTCTGTTACCTAAAGGATGGTCTCTTATAGTTATCAATTTAAAAGACTATTTCTTCATTACACCTTTCCATGAAAAATAGAAAAATTTGCCTTCAAGATGCCTACTTATAATAATTCTCAGTCTGTTAAGAGATATCAATGGAAGATTTTCCCACAGGGAATGTTAAATAGCCCCACCCTGTGCCAATATTATGTAAGTCAGCCATTGGAAATAATATGTAAACAATTTTCTCAATCTATAGTTTACCATTACATGGATGATATTTTACTGGCTGATTCAAATGTAGATACTTTATAAAGAATGAAGAAGTAAAGAAAAATTTTCCTTGTTGGGGATTACAAATGGTCCTGAAAAAATACAAAACGAAGATTCTATTAATTATTTAGGATATAAAATAGGTCTACAAAAAATTAGAACCCAAAAGGTGCAAATTAGGAGAGATCAATTACAGACTTTTAATGATTTTCAAAGAGTACTAGGAGATGTTTCCAATCTATGGTCCACTATTGGGGTAAAAAATGATGAACTTAGTAATTTGTACAAAATCTTAAATGGTGACAAGTACTTAAATAGTTCAAGAGAATTATCAACTGAAACAGAGAGAGATTTGACTTTGGTGGGAAAAAAATTACAGGATTCACATGTAGATCATCTGGATCCAGAGCTTGATTGCATTCTGGTTATTTTACTCTCTACACATTTTCCTACTGGAATATCAATACAGAGAGAAGATATTATCTTGGAATGAATCTTTTAACCACATAAAGAGAGCTAAAACTTAAAATATTATGTGGAAAATGTCTCTGGTTGATTCTAAAAGGAAAACTGAGACTTCATCAGTTAGCAGAAATTCACAAATTATGGATAGAAAGTGAACCTTGGCAAAGAGCTTCTAGTATTTTTTTGGGTGAGATTAAAGAGAAATATCCCCAAAGTAAGAGAATTCAATTTATAAAGAGAACAAACTAGATCATTCCTCATATTGTATGAGGAACACCAATTTCAGGAATCCCTACATTTTATACTGATGCAAACAAATAAGGAAATCAGATTATAAATAAGCAAATTTAAATAAAGTGGCTCAAGCAAAAGTAAAAAAATGTTCAAAAGCCAGAATTATATGCTATTCTGATGGAATTAATGGATTTTACAGAACCTCTTAATATAGTTAATGACTGCCAGTATGTAGAAAGAGTTGTTTTACACATTGAAACTGATGAATTTATTCCTGATGAGTCAGAATTAACTTGTTATTTATTCAGTTACAAGAAATAATTAGAAATAGGAATCATCCTTTATATATTACACACATCTGATCCCATATGGGTGTTCCAGGCCCTCTAGCTTGAGGTAATGATAAAATTGTTCAACTGTTAACAGGAAATGTGCTGGAAGCCTCAGAATTTCATCAAAAGTACCATGTCAAAAGCAAAGGTTTGAGAAATGATTTTCTATCATTTTCCATCACAAGCCAAGGAAATTATAAGGAAATATCCTACTCATTCTTTATTCAACCAAACTCCACTACCTGCAGGAAGTAACCCAAACTGTACTCCAAAGAATGAAATTTGGCAGTTGGATATGTTTCATCTTGTAGAATTTGGAAATTTGAAATATACATACCACACCATTGATACCTATTCAGAATTTCAATGGGTGATTACTTTGAGTTCTGGAAAGACGTATTCTGTAACCACACATTTTCTAGAAGTTATGGCCATCATGGGTATACCTGTACAAAATAAGACTGACAATGCTCCAGCACATGTCTCTAGTAAAATGAAACATTTTTGGCTTATTACAGTATAATGAATATTGCAGGTATACCACACAATCCTACAGGGCAAGCAGTCATAGAAAGAACATATAGAACTCTAAGGGATATGCTAAATAAACAGGAAGGGGTAATAAAGACCCCCCCCAGTCATAGATTGTATGATGCTTTATTAACTTTGAATTTTCTAAATGCTAATGAGAAAGGAATGACAGCTGTGGAGATACACTGGATAATAGAAAAAAAACTACAGAATTAAATCAGCCTATATACTTTAAAGATGTCCTGACCTCAGAATGGAAACCAGGTTATGTGTTATGATTTGCTTTTGTTTCCACAGGAGAAGAAAAGGTATGGTTACCATCAAAACTGATAAAGGTTTGATTTGAAAAGAGAAACCACTTAATTAGAAGGGATGATGGTTCATCAACCAGCAGGACTATTCAATTTAAACTAATTTATATGACTAATAAATGCTTTATATTTGATCAGATATAACTTGCCAGAAGGGGACCTCCCCAAATTTAGGGTTGTGAAGGGTTTTGCTTTTGTTGTTCAGAAGAATGAAGACATTCAGCTAAGGAATCTGAAGACCACTGACAAATGAGACATATGAAGAAAAGAACAAATCAGCCAGAAAAAAATGTCCCAAGAAAAGGAGTAAATTGGACTATTAGTATATCATATCTCCAACAGAATAAAAATTCATAAATCTTCCCAAATATTTGTTTCTGATTTTCTCTATAAACACATAAGATAAATGTGTAAATGTAACCAACCGTCTTATTAAATAAGAAACACAGAACCAATGTAAAAGAGAAAGCCAAGAGGTCAGAGCTCAGAGCTAAAATCTTACCCTTCCTCCTGTGGTGCTCCTACCTCTCTGAAAGAGAGCTACTTCCTGTGTGTTTGTCTTTAATATAGTCTTTCTGTTCTGCCTTCTCATTGGTTGTAAACCCAAACACATGACTGCCTCATCACTGCCTATAAGTACAGCCCTCCAGGTCTTAAAGGCATATGTCTCCAATGCTGGCTGTATCCCTGAACACAAAGAGATCTATCTAGCTCTGTCTACCAAGCGCTGGGATTAAAGGCAGGCACCACCACTGCCATGCTCTTGCTATGGCTCTAATAGCGCTGAACCCCAGGCAACTTAACTTATTAACATACAATTAAAATCACATTTCAGTACAAATGAAATACCACCATATTTCCCCTTTTTTATTTTATTTATTTTCTTTCTTTTTTTATTTTACAATACTATTCAGTTCTACATAACAGCCACAGATTCCCTTGTTCTCTCGCTTCCTGCCCCCCTCCCCTTCCCCCCAGGCCACCCCCCCATTCCCACCTCCTCCAGATCAAGGTCTCCCCCGAGGACTGGGATCCACCTGATAGACTCAGTCCAGGCAGGTCCAGTCCCCTCCTCCCAGATTGAGCCAAGCGTCCCTGCATAAGTCCCAGGTTTCAAACAGCTAACTCATGCAATGAGCCCAGAACCTGGTACCACTGCCTAGATGCCTCCCAAACAGATCAAGCCAATCAACTGTCTCACCTATTCAGAGGGGCTGATCTAGTTGGGGGCGCCTCAGCCTTTGGTTCATAGTTCATGTGTTTCCATTCGTTTGGTTATTTGTCCCTGTGCTTTATCCAACCTTGGTTTCAACAATTCTTGCTCATATAAACCCTCCTCTTTCTCACTAATTAGACTCCCAGCGCTCCACCTGGGGCCTAGCCATGGATGTCTGCATCCAGATTCCTCAGTCCTTGGATAGGGTTTCTGGCACAACTATTAGGGTGTTTGGACATCCCATCACCAGAGTAGGTCAGTTCCGGCTGTCTCTCGGTCATTGCCAGCAGTCTATTGTGGGGGTATATTTGTGGATTTCTGTGGGCCTCTTTAGCTCTTTGTTTCTTCCTTTACTCATGTGGTTTTCATTTACCATGGTCTCCAATTCCTTGTTCTCCCTCTCTGTTCTTGATCCAGCTAGGATCTCCCGCTCTCTTTCCCTCGACCCTCGCCCTTCTTTGCTTCCACTCTTGTTCAGGATGTTCATGTAGATCTCATCCATTTCTCCATGTCTTTCTTGGGGTTCTGTTTTCCAGGTAGCCTCACTAGTGATGTGAGTAGCAGTCCAGTCATCCTTGTTCCACATCTAGCATCCTCCAATGAGTGAGTACATACCATATTTGTCTTTCTGAGTCTGGGTTACCTCACTCACGATGATTTTTTCTAGATCCATCCATTTGACTGGAAACCTCATGATGTCATTGTTTTTCTCTGCTGAGTAGTATTCCATTGTGTATTTGTGCCACAATTTATTTATCCATTCTTCAGTTGAAGGGCATCTAGGTTGTTTCCAGGTTTTGGCTATTACAAACAATGCTGATATGAACATAGCTGAACAAGTGCTCTTGTGGTATGATTGACCATTTCTCAGGTATATGCCCAAGAGTGGTATAGCTGGATCTTGGGGGAGATTGATTCCCAATTTTCTAAGAAAGCGCCATATTGATTTCCAAAGTAGTTGTACAAGCTTGCATTCCCACCAGCAGTGGAGGAGAGTTCCCCTGGTTCCACATCCTCTCCAGCATAAAGTGACTTCAGTGTTTTTGATCTTAGCCATTTTGACAGATGTAAGGTGGTATCTCAGAGTTGTTTTGATTTGCATTTCCCTGATGACTAGGGATATTGAGCAATTCCTTAAATGTCTTTCAGCCATTTGAGTTTCCTCTGTTGAGAATTCTCTGTTTAGTTCTAAAGCCCATTTCTCAATTGGACTGCTGGTCATTTTGATGTCTAATTTCTTGAGTTCTTTATATATTCCAGATATCAGTCCTCTGTCAGATGTGGGGTTGGTGAAGATCTTTTCCCTTTCTGTAGGCTGTCACTTTGCCTTGTTGACTGTTTACTTTGCTCTACAAAAGCTTCTCAGTTTCAAGAGGCCCCATTGACTGATTATTTCTCTCAGTGTCTGTGCTACTGGTGTTATAGTGATTTCCTATGCCAATGCATTCAAGACTACTTCCTACTTTCTCTTCTAGCAGGTTCAGAGTAGCTGGATTTATGTTGAGGTCCTTGATCCACTTGGTCCTAAGTTTTGTGCACATTGACAGATATGGATCTATTTGCAGCCTTCTACACATTGATATCCAGTTATGCCAGCACCATTTGTTGAAGATGCTTTCTTTTTCCATTGTACACTTTTGGCTTCTTTGTCAAAAATTATATGTTCATAGGTGTGTGGGTTAATATCAGGGTCTTCTATTTGATTCCATTGGTCCACATGTCGGTTTTTATGCTAATACCAAACTGTTTTTATTATTGTAGCTCTATAGCAGGGCTTGAAGTCAGGGATCGTGATGGCTCCAGAGGTTGTTTTATTGTACATGATTCTTTTGGCTATCCTGTTTTTTTTTCCATATGAAGTTGAGTATTATTCTTTCCAGGTCTGTGAAGAATTGTGTTGGTATTTTGATGGGGATTGCATTGAATCTGTAGATTGCTTTTGGTAAAATTGCCATTTTTACTATGTTGGTCCTGCCTATCCATGAGCATGGGAGATCTTTCCATTTTCTGACATCTTCTTCAATTTCTTTTTTCAGGGACTTAAAGTTCTTGTCATATAGGTCCTTCACTTGCTTGGTTAGTGTTACCCCAAGGTATTTTATGTCATTTGTGGCTATTGTAATGGGTGATGCATCTCTGATTGCCTTCTCAGCTTCTTGGTCCATTGTATATAGGAGGGCTACTGATTTTTTTGAGTTGAACTTGTATCCTGCTATGTTGCTGAAGGTGTTTATAAGCTTTATCAGTTCCTGGTTGGAATCTTTGGGGTCATTCAAGTATACTATCATGTCATCTGCAAATAGGGAAAGCTGGACTTCTTCCTTTCCAATTGTATCCCCTTAATCTCCTTATGTTGTCTTATTGCTCTGGCTAGAACTTCAAGTACTATATTGAATAAGTATGGGGAGAGTGAACAGCCTTGCCTCATTCCTGATTTTAGTGGGATTGCTTTGAGTTTCTCTCCATTTAATTTGATGTTGGCTGTTGGCTTGCTGTAAATTGCCTTTATTGTGTTTAGGTATGTTCCCTGTATTCCTGATCTCTCCAAGACTTTTATCATGAAGGGGTGTTGGATTTTGTCAAATGCCTTTTCTGCATCTAGTGAGATGATTATGTGTGTTTTTTTTTTTGAGTTTGTTTATATGATGTATTACATTGATGGACTTTCATATGTTGAACCACCCTTGCATCCCTGGGATGAAGCCTACTAACTAACATAAGAAACACTATATACAAAAGTACAATAATTATATACCATATATACAAGTAATAAATACCTAAACAATGTCTAGTCCATTTGTATTTGAGAAATCAGAGAAAATAATTCCATTATTTATCCTATTTTGGTAAGTCCAAAATGTATCTAATTCACTATCTATCCTAAATAATCTTCAACTATAACTAACTAATTTTCAACTATAACTAACTAATCTGTAACTCCCTCAGAGACCCAAGAAGTAAATAATATTAGCTAACAAAATAAAAACAGGAAGTGCATGCAAGCAACTTCAAAAAAATTTGTGAGTTGACAGAAACAGCCAGCTGCCTGGACAGTCACCTGAGGTTTCTCCGTAGTGTTGGGGCATCATCTTCAGCCTATAGGCTTAGCATATCTGACAGACTCATTTGTGAAGTAGGATGTCAACAATTCAACCTCACATTGGGTGAAAGCAGTCCATGTACCAGAAACACCTGAATTCCACTAGTGTCATGTCATGATTCAGGATTTTAAATTCTGGAAATTGTTGACGGTTTTTTAATTCAGCTGTCAATTCTTCTTGGCTGTGTATATATGGCTTCATCTCAGCATCCCCTTCTTCTCCACATCCCTCTATTAAATGCCCATCTACTATTGAGAGGCGTGAGCTTTCAGCTGCTGTTCCATTGCACAACAGAAGCCATCGGCCCACTGCCTGTTCAGCTGCCTTCGAAGAAAAGGGCACCATACCTTTTTTGGATTGTGAAGGCCACTTCAGGGATGGGGCCATATTGTCCTGGCCTCAGAAGATGCCTTTTGATAAAGCCATAACCACACTTGTTTTGGCAAGAATCAGTAGTCCTTTGTTTCGTGTTCTGTCTGTCCATTTTGTCCTGTTGATTCAAGGATACTTTGTTGTCAAGTGGCTAACTTTTGCCACAATGAAAGTTAACTCCATATGCAGTTTCTTCAATGCCCATATTTTCTCTGAAGTAGATTGGTACTGCCAGGAGCTGACATGTCCCATAAAAGAAAAATTTCTAACTTATTAAAACATTTTAAATTCATAATCTGTAGATGTCTGAAGGGTTTGAAGATGACCTGTCTAAAATATATCTGCTCAATTTTTAAAACATGTCTAATATGACTACAAGTTCTATTGTAATGTCTAACTACTAGCTTTCATTTCTTTATATCATAATAGTTGGTAATAATAACATTCAAGGTTCAGAAAATTGCATTACATTGTTAAATGAATGGTACAAATACAATTAGAAATATACATATAGCATTTTCTAACAATATAAATTTCAAATTTGTATACAATATAAAACAATCCAATCCAATGTAAAGTATTTAAAACTAGTAATTGTCTTTTTCTTTTCTTTTCTTTTTAAACAAGAACCTTAAATCTAATCTCCTTTGCTTAACCTTTTTCCTAACCCTTGACAACAACTTGTAACCAACCCCCCTAAACAATGAAAATTATCCCAGACCCAAAACCCATTAAAAGGACCAAAAAACCACCCGCCCCACACAACCTCTTTGGGAATGTGGGCATCATATTCTTAAAATTGCTTCCTGCTGGGTATGGGCAAAGTTATCTTTACCCTGAAAGAAAAATTTTAGGTTAATTGTCAAATTCTAAGAAAGATAACTATATCCTACATTATCCAATCTGTATATAATGCCAAAGTTCAGGGTAGTCTTTGAGACTGGATCATCTCAGCTAGTCATCTCAAAATTGCTCTGAGCACCTTGTAGTTCAAAGTTGATCTGTAGATAATGTTTGTCAGCTTAATGATGTTATTATTATCCACGTGGAATTGTTGTTGTTGTGGGGCCCCATTTTCTTTCTGGAGACTTCAGTTGATGTTGGGCCTGGCCGTGATTTCCTGCAGAAAACTGATAAGAGACTCGAACACAAAGATATCTATATGCAGCTAATTGAAGCCTTTTTTCTAGAATTAGTTAGTACTCTATATGACCATTCATATCTTAACAAAGTTTAAAATGTATATATCTATATATATTAATCTTGTAAATTTTGATATAAAATTCATACTTTAAGAAAAGTTTAAAGAATCAGAATAGAATCAAAGAATTGAGATTAGTAATAGAATAGTCCCTTAATTAATTTGGCTTTTGTCCTGTCCCATAGCAGTAGGTGGCTCTTTTATTCTGGCATGATACAGGGAGTTTGCATTTTCCTTTTAACAACATGCTTGAGTTTAAAGAAGGAAAGAGCCATTCTCCAACCCCAAAGTCAGCTTTAAATTTTAATTGAACTGGAACTATTAGAAGACCAATAGTGTTAAATCTCTAGAGAAAAGCAGAAACAAACATTTAGGAAGACATAAATTTTTTTGATAATATATACCCATACGCCGTTTCACTCTGTTTCCTGGGATAGATGATTTGTTGCTTTTCTTTTTTCTTTTTTTTTTTTGGTTTTTTGAGACAAGGTTTCTCTGTGTAGCTTTGCGCCTTTCCTGGAGCTCACTTGGTAGCCCAGGCTGGCCTCGAACTCACAGAGATCTGCCTGGCTCTGCCTCCCGAGTGCTGGGATTAAAGGCGTGCGCCACCAACGCCCGGCCGATTTGTTGCTTTTCTTCAGTTGTCTCATTTGTCTTGTGTTCTTCAGATTTTTTAACCTTCATTCTCCTAAAAGACAAAAACAAAAACCTTTCCCCAAGACTAATTTTGGGGATGTTCCTTTTTGGCAAGTTATTATCTGATTAAATGAAAAGGCATGTGTTACTGGTACAAGTTAGTTTAAATTGGATGTTCATGCTGGTTGATGAACTATCACCTCCTTTAATTAAGAGGTCTCTCTTGTTCAAATCGAACCTTTATCAATTTTGATGGTACCCACAGCTTATCTTCTCCTGTAAAAACAAAAGCAAAACCTCGTCCCCAACATAATACATACCCTAGTTTCCATTCTGAGGTCAGCACATCCTTAAAGTATATAGGCTGATTTAATTCTGCAGTTTTTTTCTATTATCCAATGTCTCCCTGCAGCTGTTGTTCCTTTCTCATTGGCATTAAGAAAATTCAAAGTTAATAGAGCATTATGCAGTCTATTTCTGGGGGTTTTTGTTACCCCTTTCTGTTTATTTAGCATATCCTTTAGAGTTCTGTTTGATCTTTCTATAACTGCTTGACCTGTAGGATTATGTGGCATACCTGTAATATGCTTTATATTATAATAAGCAAAAAACTGTTTCATTTTTAACAGAGACATATGATGGAGCATTGTCAGTTTTGATTTGTGCAGGTATACCCATGATGGCCATAGCTTCTAGCAAATGAGTGATTACAGAATCAGCTTTTTTAGAACTCAAAGCAGTTGCCCATTGAAATCCTGAATAAGTATCGATGGTGTGATGTACATATTTCAATTTTCCAAATTCTGCAAAGTGAAACATGTCCATCTGCCAGATTTCATTCCTCTGAGTAACCTTTGGGTTACATCCTGCTGGTAATGGCGTTTGATTGTAGAAGGAACAAGTAGGTCATTTCTTTACTATTTCTTTGGCTTGTTGCCAGGTTATGGAAAAATCCTTTTTTAAACCTTTACTATTGACATGATGTTTTTTTATGAAATTCTGAGGCCTCCAGCACATTTCCTATCAATAATTTATCAATCTCATTATTGCCTTGTGCTAAAGGGCCTGGCAGACCAGTATGGGAGCAAATGTGTGTTATATATAAAGAAGGACTCCTTTTCCTGATTGTATCTTGTAATTGAATAAATAGTAAAGTTAATTCTGAAGCATCAGGGAAAAAATTCTGCAGTCTCAATATGTAATACCACTCTTTCAGCATACTGAGAATCAGTTACTATGTTGAGAGGTTCTGAAAAATCCATTAATACCAAGAGAATAGCATACAATTTTTTTGAACTGAATTATAAGGACTTTGAACCACTTTACTTAAATTTTCTGATTTGTTGGCATCTGTATAAAATGCATGAACTCCAGATATGGGTTTTTCCCATACAATTCCAGGCAAGATCCAATCAGCTCTCTTTATAAGATCAATTCTATTGCTTTTGGGATATTTGCTGTTAATTTCTCCCAAAAAATTACTGCAAGCTCTTTACCAAGGTTCACTTTCTGTCCATAATTTTTCAATGTCCTCCTTAGTTAAAGGTATGACAATTTCTGCTGGGTCTATTCCTGCTAATTGACTAAGTCTCAATTTTCCTTTCCAAATCAAGTCAGAGATTTTTTCCCCATGAGTTTTTAATTTTTTATTTGGTAAAAATATCCATTCCTATATAATATCTTCCCTCTGCATTAATATTCCAGTAGGAGAATGCCTAGAAGGTAAAATAACCAAAATGCAATCCAGCTTTAGATCCATATGATCCACGTGCCCTTCATGTATTTTATTTTCTACCAAGGCCAATTCTTTCTCAGCTTCAGGTGATAATTCTCTTGGACTATTTAAGTCCTTGTCACCTTCTAAGGTTTTGAACAAATTATTCTGTTCATCATTTTTTACCCTAACAATAGTTCATAAATGAGAAATATCTCCAAATAATCTTTGAAAGTCATTAAGAGTCTGTAGTCTATCTCTCCGAATTTGCACCTTTTGGGGTCTAATTTTTTGTAGCTCTATTTTATATCCTAAATAATTAATAGAATCTCCTCTTTGTATCTTTTCAGGAGCAATTTGTAATCCCCAGCAAGGCAAAATTTTCTTTACTTCTTCAAACATTCTGCATGTGAGTCAGCTAGTAATATATCATCCATAAAATGATAAATTATTGATTTAGGAAATTTTTTATGTATCACTTCCAATGGCTGATTTACAAAATATTGGCACAGAGTTGGGCTATTCAATATTCCCTGTGGGAGGACCCTCCATTGCAATCTTTTAACCAGTTGAAAATTATTATAACTAGGCTCTGTAAAAGCAAATCTTTCTCTGTCTTTTTCTTGTAAGGGTATTGAAAAGAAACAGTCTTTTAAATCAATAACTATGAGAGGCCATCTTTTGGTAACAGAGTAGAAAAAGGAATTCCAGATTGTAAAGAGCCCATTGGCTAAATTACTTTGTTAATTGCTCTAAGGTCTGTTACCATTGTCCATTTACCAGATTTCTTTAATAACAAATACAGGAAAATTCCAAGGGCTGGTTGATTCTTCAATATGATGAGCATTTAACTGTTCTTCTACCAGCTCTTCTAAAGCCTGGAGTTTCTCTGTTGTTAAAGGCCATTGCTGGACCCATACAGGCTTGTCTGTTAACCATTTTAAAGGTAGAGCAGTTGGTGTCTTTGGAAGATCATCTGTTGTTGTGCCCTCTTCTTGTATAATATGGATGACTGGTAACCACTCATTAGAACAATATCTTCTAATATTTCTCTCAGAAACATGTGCTAGTTTATAATTTGTTTCTGAGATTGGAGGGATGTAAATCTGAATATTCCATTGTTGCAATAAGTCTCGACCCCACAGGTTCATAGCTATGTTAGCCACATATGGTTTTAATTTTCCTCTCTGTTCTTCTGGACCTATACATTCCAGCTATCTTGCACTCTGTTTCACCTGAGATAATGTCTCAATTCCTAACAGTTGAACATTTACCTCCTGAAGAGGCCAAGTTGGATACCAAAATTCTGGTGCAATTATGGTAACGTCCACACCTGTGTCTACCAGACCAGACAACAAAACACCATTTATTTTTATCATTAATTTTGGTCTTTGTTCATTAATAGAATTTGCCAAAAAAAAATTTTTATATTTTCTCCTGAATTTTCTATTCTCTCTGTTTCATCATCCTGACCAGCATGATTTATTCCAATAGGCATTTGGTTATTTAATTGCTCTGAGCAGGGGTTTCCTCTATGGCTGCAGGAAAGGTTTGAACTAGATTTGCTATGGGGGCCTGCATGAGGCCCCTCTGGGAGTTTCCTGAAAACTGAGGCAAAGGATTACCATGTCTGTCCTTTGTTGATCTACATTCGTTGTTGTTCCAGTGTTTTCCCTTACCACACCTTCTGCATACTCCAGAAGGAAGGGGCATTCTGTTGCCATTATTCCTTGAAGAAACATTGTTTCTAGGAATGACCTGTTTACAGTCCCTTTTCAAATGTCCTTGCTTTCCACATCCAAAACATCTAACATTCCTCAAACCTTTTGAAATTGCTTCTCCTACCCACATATCATCATGCTCATGAGCCTCAACATTAACCGTGTCTCTAATCCAATCTTCCAAAGGTTCAGATCTTGCCTTTAATGGCCTGCTTATTCTTTTGCATGCTGCATTCGCATTCTCAAAGGCCAAAGATTCAATTATTATCTTACTAGCTTCTGAATCCGAGACCATTCTCTTTACTGCTGAAGCCAGTCTTTTAAAAAAAAAAATCTGTGAATGATTCTTTTGGGCCTTGAATAACCTTTGTAAACGACTCAAATTTTTTTTCTGGTTCCTCAATTCTGTCCCATGCATTCAAGGCTGCTGTTTGACATAAAATTAGGGTTTGGGCATCATATAAACATTGTGTTTGTACTGGAGCATATTGGCCTTCTCCAATAAGCTGATCCTGGCAAACTTGCATTCCTTTATCCCTCCATTGTTTTTCTATGTTTTTAGCCTCATCCTTGAACCAAGTTAGAAACTGAAGCCTCTGGATGGGTTCAAGAACAGCTTGTGCCAGCTCCTGCCAGTCCTGTGGTATAATCCTGATATTATATGTTGACCAAGAGTTTAACATTTGCTTTACATATGGGGAATGCATGCCATAAGATACTATTGCCTCCTTAAACCTTCTTAAATCCAACATTTCAATTGGAGCCCAAATATTTTGTGTAGTCATTTGATCAGGCAACTGCTGTATGGTTACAGGATAAATTAAGGGTGACTGTGTGAAAACAGGCTTTCTTTCTGTAACCTTATGATCCAAACTTGAAACAACTTCACTGTTAATTTCTTCTGCCTGAATTTTTACAGGTTTAACAAGTTTTTCTAAAGCTGTCATCCTGACACTTAAATTGACTATCTTTTTAAATTGTAAAATGAGGATAAGCATAGTGATAAACTGCATAATTTGATCAATATTAATCTTCTCATATAGTTGTTCCATTGTCAGCCTGCCTAAAATTTCAAACAAAACCCCTTCTTCCAATGTATACATAAAACCCATTTTTTTAAAAATGTGAAAAAAAAATCTCTTTTAAATAGTTTCCTTTAAAATATCTGATATGTTGTGACTTACCTAATCTGCGGAGAACAGTACAAATCCAAGGGAATTTCAAAGCAGCCACCTAGTGTCTGAGGTGTGAATTGAGAGAGAGAGAGAGAGAGAGAGAGAGAGAGAGAGAGAGAGAGAGAGAACGCACAAGAAAGCATAGCCGGTTAAATCTTAAATCTAGCCACGTGTTCCCTCTTGAGCTGAGTCAAGGCTTGGCTCTGGCTCCTTAAGCTCTGACCATGTGTGTTGCTTTACAGGCAGGGGCCCTGTTCAGCAAGGCAGACTGAGTTGTTTATAGCACTGGCTTTAAGCAAGTAGCTCACGGTTAGTCCAGCTTGAGGCCAAGTTGACCTGGGCCCGGGCTAGGGAGCAGGCCGCCTGGGCTAGGGAGCTGCCCAGGCTAGGGAGCCTGCCGCCCTTGCGGGAAACCAGACCTGCCACCAAGCCAAGCAGTTTTTAATGGATTCTTGTCACGTTGGGTGCCAGATGTAGATGTAACCAACCGTCTTATTAAATAAGAAACACAGAACCAATGTAAAAGAGAAAGCCAAGAGGTCAGAGCTCAGAGCTAAAATCTTATCCTTCCTCCTGTGGTGCTCCTACCTCTCCAAAAGAGAGCTACTTCCTGTGTGTTTGTCTTTAATATAGTCTTTCTGTTCTGCCTTCTCATTGGTTATAAACCCAAACACATGACTGCCTCATTACTGCCTGTAAGTACAGCCCTCCAGGTCTTAAAGGCATATGTCTCCAATGCTGGCTGTATCCCTGAACACACAGAGATCTATCTAGCTCTTTCTACCAAGCAATGAGATTAAAGGCATGCACTACCACCGCCACACATTTGCTATGGCTCTAATAGCTCTGATCCCCAGGCAACTTTATTTATTAACATACAATTAAAATCACATTTCAGTACAAATAAAATACCACCATAATAAATGGTCTTTTTGTAATCCCAGTTCAATTGAAAATTAAAGGCCTTGGACTTGGAATGTGGCTTTCTCCTTCTTGTTAAAGTAAAATCCACAATCTCTGTCTCATGTCAGAAGAGCTACCTGATATGGGATAGAAGAAAAAAACTAGGGAATAATCTATTGCTACTAATCTCATAATACTTTGGTTTTATTTTGACTCTTTAAAACTTTTGCATAAGATATAATTATTGTCTCAAAATTTATAAAATCAATATATATATATATATATATATATATACATATATTGTCATGATATTAATGGTCATATAGAGTACTAACTATTATAGGAAAAGGCTTCATTTAGTTTCCTGTACATGATTTTGAGTTTGAGTCTCTATTAGGTAACTAGTAATAAAGTTTTTGTACTCTGGATGTACATAACAAATACTGATCCTTTAACCTCTTCAATATCTGCTGCATATGACATTTAAAATATTATCCTGAGTGGGGTAACCCAGACTCAGAAGGATAAACATGGAATGTACTCACTCATAAGTGGATACTGTTTGTAAAGCAAAGGATAACCAGACGACAACCCACAGCTACAGAGAAGCTAGCTAACAAGGAGGACCATAAGAGGAACACATAGATAACCCAGAAAAGAAGAAATAGATGAAATCTACATGAGCAAACTGGGTGTGAAGGGGATAATGTAGGGCAAGGAATGTGGGATGAGAACATAAGGAAATGGGAGATTCCAGCTGGAACAGTGACAGAGTGGGAAAGCAAAAAAAGAGATACCATAATAAATGAAGACATCATGAGAATAGGAAGAAACAAGGTGCTAGGGAAGTTCCCAGGAATCCACAAGTATGACTCCACCTTAGACTAGTAGCAATAGTTGAGAGAGTGCCTGAACTGGTTTATTCTAGTAACCAGATTAGTGAATACCCTAATTTATCATAGAGCTTTCATCCAGTTACTGATGGAAGCAGATGCAGGAGTCCACTGCTGGGTTCCAGGCTGAACTCCAAGAGTCCAATTGATGGGAGACAGGAGGGATTCTATAAGCAAGGAACATTGAGACATGATGGGAAAATGTACAGAGATGGCCAGCCAAACTAGTGGAAACCATGAACTGTGGAACAATAGCTGTGGAGCCCCCATGGGACTGGACTAGGCCCTCTGGATATGCAAGACAGTTGGTTAGCTTGAACTGTTAGGGTCGCCCCCAGATAGGGGGATTGGGATCCATCCCTGGTGCATGAATAGACTCTTTAGAGCCCAGTGCCTATCGTGGGACAACTTATGCAGCCTTGGTGCAGGGAGGAGGGCCTTTGACCTGCCTTATCTGAATGTGTCAGGCTTTGCTGACTCCCCATGGGAGACCTTGACTTGGAGGAGGTAAAAATGGGGGAAGGGTTGCGGGGAGGCTAGGGGATGGGAATAGGGAGAAGGGAGGATCTGTGATTTGTGTGTAAAATGAATAGAAAATTTCTTAACATAAAAGAAAAAATAAATATGTTTAAGTTTTCTGAGATGAACCATGGCAACACCTAACAGCAACCTTTGAAGTCTCTAAAAGGATTATGGGGCCCCACAATGATTCCACATGGCCTATAATAACACCACTAAGCTGAAAAACATCATCCAAAGATTGGCTTTGGACTACAAACCGCTCGGGACAATTTCAAGGTGTCTAGCTGAGATAATCCACTCTCACAAACTACTCTAGCCAGGACTTGAGACAAGCCCTGCACATTCCCATTATGAAAAGACTGAACAACAAATCAATGATAAATCTACCTCTCCCAGGCCTTGACAATTAACCTCAAATTTTCTTTATAGGAGCTGCTAAAGATGCTGTCGTCCCTAGACAGCACGAAGTAAATTTAAGAACAGGATGCCAACATTCCAAAGAGATGGGGTATATGGTTTTTGGTCACTCAGTGTGTTATGGATATTTGTCATTGTTTAGGAGGCTTAGTTACAAGTTGTTATTGGTAATGGTCAGGGAAAAAAAGCTGAACAAAGGAGTTTAAATTCAGGGTTCTTGTTTTGAAAACAAAAAAGAGGGTATATATATATATGATAGGATACAAGGGTAGATTATTGAATCTACTTTTAAAAAGAAACTACTTGTTTTAAATATTTTACATTGATATGGATCTTTGTATATTGATATGAAGTTGAGATTATTTTTGTTAGAACATACTGTACATACACTACTAATCTTGTTCAAAGTATTGTATCTATACATCTTATTTAACAATGTAATTCAAATTTCTAGTCCTTGAAAATTATTATTACAAACTATTTGGGATATAAAGAAATGCAAGTTAGTAGTCATTACAATCAAACTTGTAGTCATGTTAGGTATGTTTTCAAGGTCCAACAGAGTTATATTTTAAATAGACAAGTCATCTTAAAACATTTCAGAGATCTACTGACTATGACATTTAATAACATTTGTTCTTTTTTATGACAAAGAGACATGTCTGCTCCTGACAACATCAATATACTTCAGAGAAGATAATGGGCATCAATGAAACTCCATATGGAGTTTACTTTCACTGTGGCAAGAGTATACCACTGGCAAATCACCCTTGACTCAACTGCGGACAGTATGCTGTCCAAATTGGATAAGCGGGACACAAAAGAAAGGACTGCTGAACTTCACCAAGACAAGGTAGGACAGCCCTTCATAATATCCTGCTTCACAGAAAGTCTGTCAGATATGTTAGACCTGTAGGCTGAAGACAGATGCCCCAACATTGCAAAAGAACCTTGGGTGATTGACTGTCCAGGAAGTCAACTGTTTCTGTCATTTCTCACATTTTTTGGAAGTTGCTTGCTTGCACTTCCTGCTTACTCAAGTAATATTATTTCCTTCTGGGGGTCTCAGATGGAGTTGAAGACTAGATAGTTATAGTTATAGTTTTCCTTGTTACCAGATTCAGAAAAGAAATTCACTAAAGAGGTGTAAAGTTATAGGGTTGAGAGACATCAAAAGATAATTTTGGGTTGATAATGCAAATTAGGATTGAAAGTGAATTACTTGGACTCACCAAGATAGGATAGATGATGGAGTCTTTTCTCTGAATTTGTCAAATGCTAATGGACTAGACATTATTGATGTATTTATTGCCTGTATATATTGTATATAGTTATTGTACTTACTGTATATATTTTTTCTTGTATTAGTTATAATGTGATTTTTTTCATTTTAGATAAAAAGAAGGAAATGTGACAATATTGTGTTTGTGCTCTAACAAATAAACCTTACCTGGACATAAGAGTGCAGAGCTAGCCACTAGAGGCCAAGCAGTGGTGGCATACATCTTTAATACCAGCACTTTGGAAGAGAAAACAGGAAGTGATATAGCTGGGTGGAGAGAGGAAGTGATAAAGCAGGTTGGAGACAGGAGCTCTGCCCCTCTAGTCTAAGGATTCCTAGAGGCAAGAAGTCTTTCTAGTGGCTGGCTGCTCTGCTTTTCTGATCTTTTAGCATTTACCCTATATCTGACTCTGGGTTTTTATTATTAAGACCAAATAGGATTGGCAGTACATCCCCTTTTCTCACCCTCAGATCCATTCCCCTCCATTTTTTTATCATAAAACAGCAGGACTCCAAGAGACAACAACAAAACATGACAAAACAAGACACAGTAAGACAAGGCAGAAGCCCTTTTATGGAGGCAGGACGCGGAGAACCAATAGGAGCAGAGGAGTCCCAAGAGCAGGCAAAAGAATCCAAGTAATATCTGCTCCCATTGTTATGAGTTTTACAAAAACTCCAAGTTAACAGCCACAACATATAAGCAGAGGACCTGATACAGACCTGTGCAGGTCCCATGGTTGCTGCTTCAGTCTCTGTGAGCCTATATGAACCCTGCTTAGTTGACTCAGTGGGCCATGTTCTCCTGGTGTCCTCCATTAACTCTGACTCCTACAATATATTCTCTACCTCTTCCTCAGGGTTCCCCAAGATCTGAAGGGAGAGACCTCATGGAGAACTCCAATTTAGACTCTCTCTCTACATAATGTCTGGCTGTGGTTCTCTGCATCCTCTCCTACTTGTTGCCAGAAGAAGCATCTCTGATGAAGACTGAATAAGTACAGCATAATATCATTAGGAATCATTTCACTGTTTGTTTGTTTTGGACCAGTCCTGTTTGGTTCTACTGTAGGTCTCTGGGGTTATTTAGTTTCTGGTTCCTGGCCATGCAGGCACTGTAGGGCATGTAATCTCTCTCATGTTGTGTGCCTTAAGTTAAACCTGATGTTTGTTAGCCATTTCCACAAGTTCTGTACCAGTATTGCCCCAGCACATCTATCAGGTGGGACAGTTGTAGGTCAAGGTTTTTTCACTGGGCTTTTGGGGAATGACTCTCTATCCTAAGATCAACCTGAGTTGTTTGGGGATCTCCACAGGACCACCTTGGCTAACAACTCAACTGAATTGTTAACACCAGCCCACCACTGGAAGCCCTGGCCTGGGTTGCAAAAGATAGCTAGTTCAGATACCATATTCTCCATTGCTAGGGGTCCTCATTAGGGACACTCTTGCAGATTCCAGGAAAGTTCCCACTGCACTAAGTTTCCATATTACCCCTGAAATGCTACCCAATTCCAGCCATCTCTCCCTGAATTTTCTCTCTCTTTCCCTCCTTCCACCTGATCTCTCCTGCTCTTGTCCCCACAAGCCCTCATTCCAACTGCAAAATCTATATTTCTCCTTCCCAGGGAGATCTATACTCCCTGCCCCCCAACCCCCAAGAGTCTTTACCTAACCTTTCTAGGTCCAAGGATTGTATGTAGTATGATTATCTTTTACTTAACAGCCAATATCTATTTAAAAGTAAATAAGGCTGTATTTGTCTTTCTGGATCTGGGTTACCTCAGTCAGGATGATTTTTTTCTAGTTGCATCCATTTGCCTGTGAATTTTGTGATGCCATTTTTAATGGCCTAGTAATACTCCATTTTATAAATATACCACATTTTCTTTACCCATTCTGTAAAGGGACATCCAGCTTGTTTCTAGTTTCTGGTTATTATGAATACAGCCATAATAAATATAATTGAGCAAATATCCTTTTGGAAGGATGGAACATCCTTTGGGTATATGCCCAAGAGTGGTATAGCTGGGTCTTGAAGTAGATTGATTCCCAACTGTCTGTGAACTGCCATGTTGATTTCCAAAATGCCTGTATAAATTTGCACTCTCACCTGTAATAGAGAAGTGTTCTCTTTATTCCACATCCTTTCTAATGTGAACTGTTACTTGCCACTCTGACAGGTTTAAGATGGAATCTCAAAGGAATTTTGATTTATGTTTTCTTGATGGTGAAGGATGTCAAACATTTAAGTGTTTCTTATCATTTGAGATTACTCTATTGAGAATTCTCTGTTTAGATCTGTACCTCATTTTAAAATTGAATTATTTGGGTTTTTTTTATATCTAGTTTCTTGAGTTGTTGTGCATTTTGGACATTAGTCTTCTATCAGAAGTGGAGTTAATAAAAATATTTTCCCATTCTGTAGGCTATCACTTTGTCCAATTGATGATATCCTTTGTCTTACAGAAGCTGTTCAGTTTCATGAGGTTCCATTTATTAATTGCTGATCTTAGCGCCTGAGCTACTGTTGTGTTCCCGAAGTTGTATCCTGTGCCAGTGCATTCAAAGCTATCCCCCACTTCCTCTCCTGTCATGTTCAGTGTATCTGATTTAATGCTGAGGTTTTGATATACTTGGATTTGACTTTTGTGCAAGGTTATAAATATAGATCTATTTGCATTCTTCTACATGAAGACATCCAGTTTGACCAGCACAATTTCCATCCATTTTCATGACTGAGTTTTTCTTTAGAGCTGAATGACATTCTACTATGTATATAGAGAATGTTTTCATTATCTATTCACTAGCTGATATTGCCTAGACACAGCAGGCTATGAACATGAATATTCAAATATTTCTTTAGTAGGATATGGAGTCCTTTGGGTATATAAACTGGAGTGGTATAGCTGGGTAATATGGTAGTTCTATTTTTTAATTTCATTGAAAACTCCAGAGTGGTTTCCATAATGGCTGTATGAGTCTACACTTTCACAAACAGAGTACAAGGTTTCTCCTTTCCATATATTGACAACACCATGTGTTACTTTTCTTAATATCCATTATGATTTGGGTGAGTTGGAATCTCAACATAATTCTAACTTACATTTTTCTGATAGTTAGTGATGATGAGCACTTTTAAGTGTTTACTTGGAATTTGTATTTCTTCTTTTAAGAATAGTAGCCCACTTAAGAATTAGGATATTTGGCTTCTTAATGTTAAATTTTTGAGTACTTTGCAATCTTTGACACTAATCATTGGTCAGATGATTAGCTAGGAAATTTTTTTTTCATTCTGCCAGCTGCCTCATCACCCAAAAGACAGTTTCTTTTGATTTATAAAAGCTTTTAATCTATGTGAAGTCTCTGGGTTTTGTTGGTGTGATATTATCTATTGCCAGTGTTTTCATGGGTCTAACTAACTTCCTCAGGTTGGAGTTTTTTTTCTAATACCTTCTGTAGGGCTGGATTTATAGATAGATATTGATTAAATTTAACTTTAACATGAATTATCTTGTTATCATCTATAGTGATAGAAAGTTTTGTTGGGTATAGTAATCTGGGCTGGCATCCATGGCCTCTTAGAGTCTACAAGACAGCTGTCCAGGGCCTTCTGGCTTTTAGAGTTTCCACTGAGAAGTCAGGTATAATTCTGATAGGTCTACCTTTATATGTTACCTGGCCTTTTCCCTTTGCAGCTTTTAACATTCTTTCTTTATTCTGTATATTTAGTGTTTTCATTATTATGTGGTAAGTGGACTTTTTTTCTGATCCAGTCTATTTGGTGTTCTGTAAGGTTTTTGTATCTTTATAGATATGTCTTTCTTTAGGCTGGGAAAGTTTTCTTATATGATTTTGGTGAGTATATTTTCTGGGCCTTTAAATAGGGATTCTGCTCCATCTTCTATTCCTATTACTCTGAGGCATGTTCTTTACATAGTATCCCAGATTTTTTAGATATTTTGTGTTAGGGATTTTTTAGATTTAACATTTTCTTTGACTGATGGCTTGGGCACATATGAGACCTCAAAGTCCACCCCACAGTGACATGCTTCCTCCAACAAGGACATACCTTCTCCAACAAACCCACCCTTCTTAATATCATTATTCCCTGTGAGCTTATGGGAGTCAATTACATTCAAACTACCATACCCACCCAGCCCCATATGGAATATCTGCCTTGGTGGAGAGGTTGGATGGGGTGTAGAAGGGACCTGTGGATAGGGGCAATTAGTGTGGAGCCTTGCAGAAGCTTAGAGGTTGATTACACACATGTGGTCATGGCCAAAGCCAGGGTACTGATTGTTTGGACCAGGACTAGATCTGGTGGATTGGGGAGAAGGCATGGAAGAGAAAGATTATGGACACTCACTGGGATAAACTCTGGTTAAGGATGTGGGAGTGGGAGGTCTGGACATTTGGAGAGGTTAGATACAGGGTGGTATGTCAGTCTGTATCTTTTAGTTAAGACTGTTTACCTTGAGTGTAGTGCAACAACTCTTGTTTTTTATTTTTGTTTTTTTCTGTTTAACTTGACTACTGTATAATTTCTTCTCTCTTCCTTATCCAATTAAAAAATTTGAAGCTCTACTAAGCTGAGCATATTTGATTCTTTTCTAATTCTTGTTTCTTTCTCATAAATTTATTATTTCCACAACTTTCATGTTTTTCACTATCTTTATTCTTCATACCTCTGTACAATTCCTGTAAGTATAATCCACAGTACTGACTGACCTTGTAGTGGTCACAAGTTAAATCAGTTTGTAGGCATTAAGGAAGTTCTTTATTTAGTCATAAGATTTAAAGGTAGCTTTCCTATGTAGATAATTCCAGCATCTAAACTAAAAATCATGTACTACACTCTAAGGAGTGGAAATGTCTTACTTCACACTTTTCTAGGATTTAGCTTATCTTCCTTTGTGGTCTTCGGTAATCCTGATGAGACTGTGTTTGTGATTAAGGTGGAGTTTTTCTCTTGAAGCTTTTATTAAAACTTTTTTTTTATCTTTTTTGGGGGAATTTCACACCATGAACTCCAATTCCACTCATTTCCCAGTCACTTCATGTCTACTATCCATCCTTGTATCCCACCACCACCCCCCCCAAAAAAAAAGAGAAGGAAAAGATGAAAAAATAATGATTTTAAAAAACAGTTCACTCCTCCATCTTGCCTGCCTCTCCATCACATATTCATTCATTATTGTGGTATTGTGAGCTCTGATGTATGCCATGCCTTTGCCCCAACAGCTTTACTTGCAAATGTTTATTGCAATGGGCTGCTGGTCTGGTTCAAGGCCTCTGGCTTCTGCTACACCATCAATACTGGACCCTCACTGAAACTCCTCTCTGATATCCTGCTGTTGCTGTGAGTCATAGAGACCCTGTGGGTATGTTCCACAGGACTGGCCCTTTCATGTACTCCAGCAAGTTATAGATAGGTTAGATGTTGAGGTGGGCTAATTCAAAACCCTGGAAGGGCCAGGTGTGGTGGTACATGTCTTTAATCCCAGAACTTGGGAGGCAGAAGCAGGTGAATCTCTGTGAGTTAAAGGCCAACCTGGTCTATAAAGTGAGTTCCAGGACAGACTCCAAAGCTACACAGAAACCCTCAAAAGACAAAAAAAACAACCAACAAAACCCTGGATGTGGTTCTGGGTGGTGGCTGCATTGTTTATCCTGGGCCTCTACCAGGACACCTAACCTCAGGAAAGGAGGAGAGCCTGCTGTCCTATACAGTGCCCTTCTGGAGGCAGGTGAGGGGTGGATCCAGCAATCCTGCAACCATGCTACTATCACACTGCAGCTAGCAAGGGGCAGGGTCAGCTTCCCCACCTGTGGTGACTGGCAAGGGGCAGAGCCACCTCTCTCATGCCCAGGTTACTGTGCCTGCTCTTCCTCAAGCACACCACTGGGACCAGGTCTCCTGTGAGGGGCAGGCCCATCTAGAGAAATAATATAAAAGAAGGAAATTAAAGGGTTACAAACAGGAAAATAAGTTGTCAAATTGTCCTTATTGGCAGATGATATATCATATATAGGAGACCCAAAATATTCCATCAGAAAACCTGGAATTTGAGTGGTAGGCATTTTCGACTCTCCTTCCTGTCCACCATTTTAATCTCTCTAGTCTCCTCTCCAGCCATGTGGCAGACTGTTTACAAGGGGCCTCTCTTCCCACCCTACCTCCATTCCCTAGGGACTCTGCTGATCTTTGCTGTAGACTCAGATTTCCTCCTTCCCCTCATTGACTATAACAAGAAATATTCTCTACCCAGGATCTGTAGTGACCACATAGGAAAAGGACTCAAGTGGGTGAATCATACTATCCTTCCTGTCTTTTTTAATGATCTTTTCATTATAACCCTCCAACCCTCCCCAAAAAAACCCTTTCCTACAGATGACCCTCTTTCTACCTCAACTCCTTTCAATGTAGATGCCAACTATTGGTTTAGAATTACAGTCCTTTTAGACCTTATGTCCCTATATTTCCAGATTATTCTTTTTTCTTTTTTTTTTTAGCCTACATACATTTTTACACACAATGTACCAGATTATTCTTTATGTTACTGCAATGTACTTGCAGGATCTCCTCTTTCCACTATCTTTCCAATTGCCTGGGTACCCATTCTCTAGTGCAAACAGGATTCCCTTAGCTCATTCCTGAAGCCCTTTCAGCCTTATCTCCTAGCTTACCTCTATTCCTCTCTGCTACCCACCAACTTGCAGAAGTACCTCATACCAGGCACCCCATGGCCACTACAATTTACTAAGATCTAAAGAGCACAACAGAAACCAAGGAATGTAACACAAACCCAACAAAGACATCACCTGAAGCCATCTCAATCATCCCAACCCCAGATTCCTAGTCCCCAATATAACATCATAATCTATAACATCCAAAACAATATGTCTCACCAAGTAACCCTACTATATCAGACTTGGAGAGATGTAATATAACTGAAGCACAAGACAAATGTTTCAAAATAGCAATTATGAATATATTCAAGGACATTAAGAAGGATGTGAATAAATCCCTTAATGAAATCTGTGAAAACACAAGTAAACAATGGGCTGAAAATAGTTCAAAACATAATATTCGAAATAGAATCACCAATCAAAAAACAAACTGAGATAAAAGTGGAAGTGAAACATTTAGGAAGTCAAACAAAAACCTCAGTGGTATGACTCAAGAGTATAAGACATGGCAGAGTGAATCTCAGGTGTTTGACAGAAGTTAGAAGAAATAGATACCTCAGTCAAAGAAAAATTTAAATCTAAAAAAAGATTCAGACACAAAACATCCAGGAAATCTGGAACACTATGAAAAGATAAAATTTGAAAATGTGAAAGGAGTAGAGGAAGGAAAACATCAGGTCAATGGCACAAAACATATTTTCAACAAAAATCATAGAAGAAAAATTCCTTAACCTGAAGAAGGATGTATTTTAATATTAAAAGCTGCAAAGGAAAAAGACCTAGTAACATATAAATGCAGACCCATTAGAATAACACCTGATCTCTCAATGGAGACTCTAAAAACCAGAAGGGCTTTGACAGATGTTCCACAAACTCTTGGGAGACCAGAGGTGCCATCTTAGACTACCATACACAACAAAACTACTAATAACAATAGATGGAGAAAGAAAAACATTCCATGATAAAAAACCAAATTTAAGCAGTACCTATCTACTATTCCAGCTCTACAAGAAAGAGCTTCTCTACTAGAAGAAAAACTTCAATTAACCTCCGAAGAGGTTAATCACACCCAAGAAAACACAAAAAATAAATAATTCCAGACCCTAAAATCAAAAAATAGGGAAAAACCTATGCCATAACAGCAAAATATAACAGTAATCAATAAGTACTAGCTATTGATAACTCTCAATATTAATGGCCTCAATTCCTCAATAAAAAGACAGAGACTAACGTATTGAATTGGAAAACAGGATATAACTTTCTGTTGCCTTAATGAAACAACACATCTTGCCAGCAATGATAGACATCACTTCAGAAGGTAAGAATGGAAGAAAATATTTCAAGCAAATAAACCTAAACAGCAAGCTAGTGCAGCCATTTTAATATATGACAAGATAGACTTTAAACCAAAAGTAATCTGAAGACATAGAGAAGGACACTAAATACTCATCAAAGAAAAAATCTGCCAAAAAATATTGCAACTCTAAACATTTATATACAAACACAAAAGTACCCAAGTTCATAAAAGAAACACTACTACAAAATATTGACCCTCATACAGTGATAATGGATAATGTAAATGTCCCACTCAGTAAATGAAAGGTCATTCATACAAAAGCTAAATAGAAAAATGCTGAGATTAAATAACATCACAAAGCAAATAGATCTCACAGATACTTATAGAACATTACACTCAAACATAGCAGGTCATGGAAATTTCTCCAAAATCAGCCACATTCTTGAATACAAATCAAGTATCAACAAATATAAGAAAATTGAAATAATTCCATACATCCTATCTGACTACCATGGATTAAAGTTGGATATGAACATGAACACTTACAAACTCATGGAAACAGAACAACACATGATTAAATTAAAAAAAAAATGGGTCAAGCAGGAATTAAGGCAGAAATGAAAAACTTGAGAATTCAATGAAAACAAAAACACAACATACACAAACCTATGGGACACAATGAAGTGGGACAAAGAAGCAAGTTTTTAGCATTAAGTGTTTACATAAAAAATTGAAGAGATCTTGCCGGGTGGTGGTGGCGCATGCCTTTAATCCCAGCACTCGGGAGGCAAATCCAGGTGGATCTCTGTGAGTTCGAGGCCAGCCTGGGCTACCAAATGAGTTCCAGGAAAGGCGCAAAGCTACACAGAAAAACCCTGTCTCGAAAAACCAAAAAAAAAAAAAAATTGAAGAGATCTTACATTAATAGCATAATAGCACACTTGAAAGATCTAAAATAAAAAGGAAACCTAAATGAAAAAGGAAGAGACAGCAAGAAATAATCAAACTCAGGGCTGAAATCAACAACAAAACCTAACCAAACAACAAGATACAAAGAATCAATGAAATAAATAGTTGGTTTTTAGAGAAAAAAGAAGAAAATTGATAAATCATTAGCGAAATTACCTAAGAAATTGGGGAGATCCAAATCAAAATCAGAGACAAAAAGGGGTATATCACAACAGACACCAAGAAAATACAGAGAATCATAAAGACACACTTAAAAAATTTGTACTCCACCAAACTGGAAAATCTAAAAAAAAAAAAAGTATAAATTACTTGATATATAAAACCCATCAAAGTTAAATCAAGATCAGATAAGCAACTCTAACAGATCTATTGCCTCTAGTGAAATAGCAGTGATTAAAAGTATTTCAATTAAAAAAATGTACAGGACCAGATTAGCCCCAAATTCTATCAGACTTTCAAGGAAGAAATAATGTCAATATTCCTTAAATAATGCCACAATGTAGAAACAGATGGCACTTTTTCTAAATCTTTTATGAGGCTATACTTATTCTAATATCCTAACCATGCAAATACCCAACTAAGAAAGACCAATATCCATTAGGAACACAGATTGAAAAATTCTCAATAAAATATTTGCAACTGAATATATGGTGATTTTTTTTTTTTTTTTGGTTTTTTCGAGACAGGGTTTCTCTGTGTAGCTTTGCGCCTTTCCTGGAGCTCACTTGGTAGCCCAGGCTGGCCTCGAACTCACAAAGATCCGCCTGCCTCTGCCTCCCGAGTGCTGGGATTAAAGGCGTGCGCCACCACCGCCCGGCTCATATATGGTGATATTTTATTTGTACTGAAATGTGATTTTATTTGTATGTTAATAAATAAAGTTGCCTGGGGGTCAGAGCTAATAGCAAGCCATAACAGAAGCTGGGTGGTGGTGGTGTATGCCTTTAATCCCAGCACTTGGGAGGCAGAGCTAGGCAGATCTCTGTGTGTTCAAGGATACAGCCAGCATGGAGACACACAACTTTAATCTCAATACCAACCATAGAAGACCTGGAGGTCTGTATAGATGGGCAGTGATAAAGAGGTCATGTGGTTGGGTTTACAACCAATGAGAAGGCAGAATAGAAAGTCTATAAAAAAGACAAACACACAGGAAGTAGCTCTCTTGGCTAAAGAGGACAGCAGCAGCAGTAAAGGGTAAGGTTTTTAGCTCTTAGCTCTGACCTCTTGGGCTTTCATCTCTGCGTTGGCTCTGTGTTTCTTATTTAACAAGATGGTTACATCTACATGAACACATCAAAAATATTATGCATCATGATCAAGTTGGCTTTGGCTAAGAGATGTAGGGATGCTTCAACAACCAATAAACATAATACAACATATAAACAGCATGAAACACAAGAACCACATGATTATCTCTTTAGATTCAGAAATGGTTTTTGACAAAACCCAACATCTCTTCATAACAGTCCTAGAGAGACTGAGGGTAAAAATGACATACCCTAGCATAATAAAAGTGATTTGCATCAAGCTAACAGCCAAGATCAACCCAATGGAATACTACTCAGCAGAGAAAAACAATGACATCATGAGGTTTGCAGGCAAATGGATGGATCTAGAAAAAAATCATCCTAAGTGAGGTAACCCAGACTCAGAAAGACAAATATGGTATGTACTCACTCATAGGAGGATACTAGATGTGGAACAAGAATGACTGGACTGCTACTCACATCAACAGTGAGGCTACCTGGAAAACAGGACCCTAAGAAAGACACGAGAATCGCCCAATGACGGAGAAGCAGCTGAGATCTACATGAACAACCTGGGCATGAGTGGGAGTAATGAAGGGCGAGGGTCGAGGGAAAGAGAGCCTGTGGGAGCGGGAGATCCCAGCTGGATGAAGAACAGAGAGGGAAAACAAGGAATAGGAGACCATGGTAAATGAAGACCACATGAGAAAAGGAAGAAACAATGTGCTAGAGAGGCCCACAGAAATCCACAAAGATACCTCCACAATAGACTGCTGGCAATGGTCGAGAGACAGCCAGAACTGACCTACTCTGGTGATGGGATGGCCAAACACCCTAATAGTCGTGCTAGAAACCCCATCCAAGGACTGAGGGATCTGGATGCAGAGATCCATGGCTAGGCCCCAGGTGGAGCGCTGGGAGTCTAATTAGTGAGAAAGAGGAGGGTTTATATGAGCAAAAATTGTTGAAACCAAGGTTGGATAAAGCACAGGGACAAATAGCCAAACAAATGGAAACACATGAACTATGATCCAAAAACTGAGGGGCCCCCAACTGGATTAGGCCCTGTGAATAGGTGAGACAGTTGATTGGCTTGATCTGTTTGGGAGGCATCTAGGCAGTGGTACCGGGTCCTGTGCTCATTGCATGAATTTGCTGTTTGAAACCTGGAGCTTATGCAGGGACCCTTGGCTCAGTCTGGGAGGAGGGGACTGGACCTGCCTGGACTGAGTCTACCAGGTTGATCTCAGTCCTTAGGGGAGGCTTTGCCCTGGAGGAGGTGGGAATGGGGGGTGGGCTGGGGGGAAGGGGAGGGGGACAGGAGGGGGGAGAACAAGGGAATCTGTGACTGATATGTAGAACTGAATGGTATTGTAAAATACAATAAAAGGAAAAAAAGAAATGGAAGAAGTCAAATTATCTTTATGTAGATGAATTTCTAAATGGTCTTATTAGATAAAAAAAAAACCACAGAGCCAAATATAGGGGTAAAAGCCTTAGAGAGATCAGGAAAAATAGGGAAAGCCACCAGACAACTTTGCCTCATCAACTCTGTAGCTTCCAAATGCTGTCTACCCACTTCCCGTCTACCCATGCCTTTATTGCCTTGCTGTTCTGCCCTCTCATTGGCTCTCTTAGCCCAACCTCCTCACTTTGTCTTCCTACAAAGCTCTGTCACTTTCTATCTGTCTGTACAGACCTCCAGTTCTCTATGGTTGGTACTAGGATTAAAGGCATGTGTCACCATGCTTGGCTCTGTTCCCTAGTGTGGCCTTGAACACACAGAGATCCTGCCTGCTAAGGGATAGGATTAAGGGTATATGCTACTGCTGCCTGACTTCTTTGTTTGCTAAAAATGGCTTGCTATTTCCTCTGATCTCCAGGCAAACTTTACTAAAGCACAAATAAAATATCACCACATCTTTATTTGCATATGATATAAGTGTTTAAATAAAGGACTTTAAAAACTCCAGCATGAAACTTCCATTGCTGATAGCCACTTTAAGAAAAATAGCGGAATACAAAATTACTACTCAAAAATCAGTAGCCTTCTTAGATATAAATGACAAATGACTGAGGGGAAAAAATCAGGAAAACCATCTTTCAGAGTACCCTCAAGACAATAAAATAAAATATGTTTGGGTAACACTAACCAAGCAAGTGAAAGACAAGTGTATTATAGAATACAAACTTAACGCATGAGAGCAAAAAATTGAAGAAGATATTGGAAGACAGAAATATCTTCTACGCTCATGGATTGGTAGGATTAACATAGAAAAAATGGATGTTCTGTTAAAAGTAATCTACACATTCAATACAATCACTATCAAAATTCCAACACAATTCTTCACAAAAAATTTAAAAGGACAAGTTTCACAAAAAAACTGGGATAGCTAAAACAATCCTAAATAATAAAAGAACTGCTGGAACTACCATCATCCCTGATCTTGTTTATGACAGAGCTATACTAATTAAAACAGCATGGTATTATCATTAAAAACAGACACATTGATCAGTGGAATAAAATTGAATCCAAGACATAAATCCACACACCTATAGATATCTGGTTTATTTATTTATTTATTTATTTATTTATTTATTTATTTATTTATTTATTTATTTATTTATTTATTTATTTTTTACAAAGAAAACAAATACACACTGAGTTAAAGGACAGTATTTTCAATGAGTAGTGTTGGTCAACCTAAATGGCCACATGTAGAAGGATAGAAATAGACTTATATGTATTATGCAGCATGAAAATCAACTTCAAGTGTGTCAAGTACCTTAACATTTGGACAGATACCCTGAACCAGATAGAAGAGAAAATGAGTAATAGGCTTGAACTCATGGCACAGTAAGACTTTCTGAACAGGATACCAATAGCATAGGCACTAAGATCAACAATCAATAAACCAGACCTCATGAAGTTGAATGTTTCTGTATGGCAAAGGAAGCAATCATCTGGATGTAGTAGCAGACTACACACTGGGAAAAGATCTTTACCATTATACATCCAACAGGGGATTAATACAAAAAATATATAAAAAAAACAAAAATAGCAAGATATCTTAGGATTTTTATTGTTCTGAAGAGACACCATGATCATGGCAACTCTTATAAAGGAAAACATTTAATTGGAGTGGCTTGGTTACATTTTCAGAGGTTCAGTCCATTATCATCATAACTGGGAGTGTGGCAGCATGCACACAGACATGATACTGGAGAGGTAACTGAGAGTACTACATTCTGCAGGCAACAGGAAGATG